>NC_073235.2:97399696-97702727 GCF_029281585.2 Gorilla gorilla gorilla
TTTAGGAAACTTTCCACTGTAAATTCTTCCTCTGCCGCATTCAGATATAAATCCTCTCCCAGCCTCTTGCCAGTTTTACAACCTAGGGAGGTCTTTCTTGGGGAGCTGGGAGCCATCCCTTTGAAATGTAGTCATCAAAGGAGATGGTGCTATATTTCTTAGCCTGTCTAAGAGAGTAAAACCTAAGTTTAATAATGGACAATTAGCCAACACAGATAGCCCAATTACATCAACCAGCCTACTCCTAAGGTCCTCCAATCCTTTCCCATTAGCTCAGCCCAGCATTTAAAAATATTCTTGCCTTTTGTTTTAGAGGAGTTAAGTTCAATCTCTCTCTCCTACTGCAATATTCTTGAATGATATCTTTCTTGCCTGTTTAACTGGTCCCGTGAAATTTTTCCTATACCCCACTCAATTTTTTTCTCAACAAGAACAAGACAGATGCTCAAATCTAATTACTAACAAATAGTCACTCAGTGTACGAACAGGCTTAAAAAGAAAAAAAAGAAAGAAACTTTTATTCTACAAAATGAAAATGTCCTAGCTACTGCTGAAACTCATTTTCTGAGAGTTGAGTTTTTTAAAATTGAAAACTGTCTATATTTTTAGGGCTTTAGGATGAGCATGTCCCCTCTTTACGGTTCCAACATCTTTAACTCAAATGCATCCACAGGAAGTAATCCCAGAATTTCCTTTTTGATATATTGGGTCTGAGTCCTACTTGCTTCCAAGTTTGTGCTACCCCTTCTCCCCGCCCACACTCTCCCTCAGGATACTGTTCTATCCCTGAGTTCTTAATGAATAATTCTGATTGATGCTCACTGAGTTACGAGGGTACCAGTGAGAAAGAAGTCTGAATGAAGATATGAGAAAATAATTTGTCCATTATCTTTTTAATGATTCCCTCGTGGTGCCAATTCCCTCCAGTCCTGTAAAACCAGGCGGCAAAGATAAAAGCATATTCCTGCTGATGAGGTCTACTGTGATATGCAGAATGAATCTCATTGTGGCTGACGGCAAAAGGTTAACAAGGAAATGATTAACTCACATACAAAAGCTCCTTCCTCTTCCTGTGCCTTCAAAGTCTTCAACACAAAAGGAAAAGAATACGCCAGGAAAGAAGAAACCATTTATGACTTTTTTCATGTGTGAAAATTCTGATATTTTGCTTTAATTTATTAGTGCCATGTTCTGTTTTATTTTTATGAACTTGTAAAGTCAACTAAATTAGGAGCAAAAAAAACGTGTAACTAAGGTAACAGCATCCATAGATCAAGACAATGAAAAGTAGCAGCAATAAATTAAACAGAAAAAATCAAAAATGCTCTAGAAGTATTTTCCTATAAAATATGACATGCACAAAACTTTGAGTTAATGTTAGTTTTATTCTCTATGAGCTCTCAAAATCTCACTTATAAGACTTGCCCTTGAATAATGAATTATGTGCTTATTGCATACACCTCTCTACTATTTTATATCATGTTGTGTATGTGTGCAATATACACGTGATCTAAATGTAGGTGAAAGATGAATAAAATACTCCCTAGTGCCTAAAAGAAAGAACTGATATTGATTAAAATTTGTTTCTGTAGCACAAGAGAAATTTCATACAAGTCAAATTGTTCAGTATTCAATCTACTTAAATAGTTAAACACAAAAATAATGACTTATATAACTTACAGCAGAAAAGGGTAGTTTGTATTTAATTTTCAGAAGCAATTATTTCATTAAAAAGGACTGTCTTCATCAGAGGTGTTAGCATCTGAAAGGTCTAAAACCTCAAGTGTCTTCAGAACTAGGCAAAAATGTAACATACATGAGTAAAGCCATAGAATTCAACACAAAGTATGAGTCAATAAGGAGTATTATTCCGTTGGAATCTGAAAGAGCGTGCCTCTCCCAAGACTTTCAAATTCATTTTTAAAACCCTCTAGTGGCCTTCAGAACAAGTCTGCTGCCTAGATATGTGTATCTATCTTTAAGTACGCAATCTCTGAAGTATTGGGTGACCCTGTTTTCTCAACATAAAATTTAATATTTGTATAACTTCAACTCACTTAGGATATAAAATCCTTCTTACTTGTAATATTCCTAAGTCAGGTTAATGAGTTGTATTTGAAGTTGTAATTAGTTTGCAAAAAGAAGTATAAACAAAAAGAACATTAATTATTTTAATAATTATCTTTGCCACTTTTTTCACCCTTTCCTATTCTTGCAGGACATACCTGGACATTCATACCAATCCCTATGTATTTCTCTTCTCCTATTATTTCTGAATTATTTTATATGAATGTATTATCTGGGGTATAATTACCACATAATTTCTTAACAAATTCATACAGGATATTTTAGAAATAGATTTCACTTCCAAGTCCTGTCGTT
Source organism: Gorilla gorilla gorilla (assembly GCF_029281585.2). Taxonomy (NCBI): domain Eukaryota; kingdom Metazoa; phylum Chordata; class Mammalia; order Primates; family Hominidae; genus Gorilla; species Gorilla gorilla. Next base: position 97,402,079 of record NC_073235.2, read on the forward strand.
GGAAATGTTTGATATTAGATGATTGGTTTGATCTTCGGTATGTTCCAGAAATTTTCACCCAAGTTCAAATCATTATTTGTGAAAGTACTCTAAGCACTGGGACTTCAAAATGGAAAGGAAACAAGCCTAATGAGTCCTTTTGGGGTTTATAGAAGCATTCAAAAATTTGGAAGGAACAAGAGGCAGTAAACTGACGGATGGTCCCTGTATATGGAGGCATACAACAAACACATGAGTTATTGTGCTTCCTTTAGAATCTGTAGCAGGTTTTCAATAACTATTTAAATTATATCTCATGAACTGTAGAAAGTACTCCAGGAACAGTAATTAATAAATATCAACATTATATATAAATTGCATTTTTAGAAATGTAGATATCTTGCAGTGCCCCTGAAAATAAAAACTGATTAAATTACAAATCTTAAATCTAATTCTAGTACAGATTTTGCTCTCACTAAAACTAGTTTTTCTCTTATGAGAGAATACTGTACATATTTTGCCATGTGCCAACCACTATGCCCCAGAGCAGTTATCTCAGACCCCCCCCCAAAGCTCTCCTGAACAAGAATTAAATTAAGTCTAAAAGTCTCTGAGTAGTAGATATCAGGGAACCACAGCAATGTTCCTAGTGAATACACAGCTCAATGAAAAGCAGCTACTATTTTCACAACATGTCTTGATCAGTTTAGGACTTCAGGTCCTACAGCCCAGATTCATACCCATCTGGCAGTGCTGAGAGACACTTAAATATCAGATGTGCAGGTGAGCTAACATAACCACATGGGAACCAGGCAGTCACTCACTCCCGTTTTCTACCACTCACCAAGTGCCACATATTTCCCAATTTCGCTGTCCAAAACACAGCAAGAACAGCAAGGAGGAAGATGAGATGGTAATGTAAGAAAAGCTAATAAAAGAACCAAATGACTCACAAGCAATCTGGAAAGCAGCTTTTAGGCCTATTGCGCCGTGGCATCACTGCTCTGGAGAGAAAAAGGCCTTTATCTTTCCCTAAACCGAAACAGCTTAAATTAGGTTTCTGTCCCTGAAAGCATGCAGACATTACCACAAAATACCCCTTATCTGTCTTTAGAAGGTAAAGGCAGGAGGTTAATATGTATTTCTCTTTTTTTAGTAAAACTAATGTATTATGCCAGTGGTCCCAGGTATAAAATTTTATTTACAGCTAGGGTAATAGCTTGAATCCACAATTTGAAATATGAAATATTCATCTTTTGTATTTTATGATAACATACACACACTTAAGAGTAACAGATATTGCTTTCATTTCGTACTGTTTGTGAATGTGACATTTGGCAGGAGTTCTTCAGCATTTACTTTAACCAGTATGGGTTAGTTGACAGGGTGGGAAGATTTAAAAGAAAGGCCCCTTTCCTTGAAATTCTACATTAAAAGATTTGATATAGTTCTGAAGTTTCTTTATCTGTAATTCTCCTATATAAGTGTAAAACCACACACAGTGCAAAACCTTGCAACCATTCAGTAAAGATATACATGTTTACTAGAGTAATCTTGAACTACTCGCCATATAATTACTAACTCAATCTGAAAAATTTAAAAATTGGATTTAAACATTTTGTCAACAGAATTGTAGACTTCTCTGGGACAATTGAATTTATTTTCCACTACTCAGTTACTTAAAATCAAGGCAAAATATTTCCTACTCATCTAAAGTGTTTTCCAACTTTTGATACATGTACATCAAAGATATTAGAGAAAAATCTTAAAGCACAAAGAGTCCTACAAATTTGAAACCCACACATATACTTTCTATAAAAAATGAAATACCCTTCCTTCCTTTTTTTCTTTCTTTCTTCTTTTCTTTCAAAAAATATTTGTTAAGCTTCTGTATGTGCCAGACACTGTTCCAGGTACCTGAAAGACACCTGGAACAAAGACAACTGAAAGACACCTGAAAGTGAACAAAACAATAGCTTCCAGCCCTTGGGGAGCTGACAATCCTGTCAGTAAACAGACACCCCATGAATATCTGCCCTGTGACCTTGAGTATTTTACTTCTCTGTGCTTCAGTTTTCTCATCTGCAAAATGGGTTTATTACTAATGTCTATCCCTGAGGGTTTCAGTGAGTATTAAATAAGTTAGTATGTAAGAAGTGCCTTGAACAGAGTAAGTCATATATAAACTTAATTTTATGATTATTATTCTTTCCAGCTTGTGCCAAGTGTAAATATACAGAAAGAAAAAATATTTGGTCGAGCCATATGAACTTGACATTTTTGTAGGTAATGGTATATGGTTCAACTTATAATTGAAGATAATGGTTCTGATCTCTGGCTACACATCAGAATTACCAGAGGAAACTTTTAAAACTACCAGTGCCAAATTCCTTACCGGACTCCACGCAACACACACAGACAAAGATCTATTAAGTCACAATCTTTGTGAGTGAGATTCTGGGTATTATTTTTAATAAAAAGAAAGAAGAAAAGTTACCAAGTGATTCCAATGGGTAGCAAAAGAAGAATCATACCTGTTTAGTTAAACATCATATTTCACAGGAAATAATAAGAAAATCAGGAAAATCAGGACAGGGTGGTGTAAAGAAAAGCAGAGGGAAAGAGGAAAAAGTAGTCAGTGATACTAAATGCTCCGAAGAGGTCATGAAACAGCAAAACTGCTGTATAATACTTAGGGAGGCATATTCACGTGGGTGTGCCTCAAATTAATTGTTTTCATGGGAAAATGTAGCTACCTTGTTTTTGCCCCTGTTGCATTTCTAACTGACACTCAGCTGTGGTCCAGAACACCAGATTTAGGAAGCTCAATTGAAAGAAAAGTTCATGGTGAATAAAAGAAAACATTTTTCATTAACTTTCTTCTGTCACTGCAGCAGAGTACCAGTTCACCGATTCAAACTTTAAAGAAAAAGTTTTATAAAGAAATAAAATATATATAAGTCTCTACTAGGATTTATCTGTGTACCGTATCTGGAAGCACAAAATAGGAAGAAAGTCTATTTTTAAAGTTCTACCTTTCAGAAACAAAATAATTGTGCTGTCATCTAAAACTTATCTTATGGCAAGAACATCGGCATCTACCAGTCCATAAGAAATATTTTTAAGTAACTACTTTAAAGCATGTGAAGTTACTTATTAGTACTGTAGTTTTCATAGTATGATGCATTACCATTGTAAGAAAACCTTTATAATGCAAACATTTCATTATCAACAATAGAGAATCTTTATTTGAGTCATGTGATGGGTGATTCCAACTGGGAGAATGTTGTCAAGCTATGTCATAAACTACAGTCCCAATTTTGTACTCATCAACATTTTTAACATGAAGTTATCATTTTAAAAGCTTATAAAATCTGTGAATAATGAGAAAAGCTTGGGAGGAACAGAGTTTACATGATGGAATAAAGATCCAAAAAGATGTTGACAGGTGTGAATAATATGAATATTTTATTTCATCTACGAGGATGAAATAAAATAATAAAATTATTGTTCACCTGATCTCTTTGGTTGAACTAAAAGCCTGTTCTCTATGCTCCCGTAGGAATTTGTGCATATCTGAATCTCAGACACCATTTTTAAATATAATATCATGTGATAAAGCCCTATAATATTTTAGAATTATAAATTTATCTGCTATTTCCTCAAAACAATGTATGTCTATTCACCTTTATACCATATGTACTCTAAGAGAATGCCTAGCGAATTGATAACTTTCTGCTAAGCTGAACGGAAATATAACTTCATATACAGCAACAACATTTTAAATCAAATAGGGAGATAGCATGAGTGAATCAGAGACTGTAAAATGGACATGAGAAGGGGTATGATAGCTACTTTTAAAGATTTGAGTGATTATCATTAGATGTGAACATAGACCTGTTCTTTGTGATTCCAAGCTAATAGAATTACTCAAGTAACAGTATTAGTAGTATTATTAGCAATTATTCACACAGAATTAGTGGTATTTACAAAGACACACAAACCTTATGTCAAGAGAAGTAAAATCCCTAAAAATAGAAGTGATGGAAGTTTCTTTTTCTTTTTTAGTTTCATAGCCCTAATGTCTTCAAATATACATTGGTGGCCATTTACTATGGAAGAGAATTATTGATCATAATTTATTTGATAAGATTCTCTACGTTTTGGGTATAGTGCTATGCTCTAAGAACACAGGGCCCATAGTACAGTGTTGTACTCAAAACACTTATTACTTAAGGAGAGATATAAAGAAGTAAATAGGCAATAATAATCATCTTGCCATAAATGCTACAGTGGGGAAAAATGAGAGCACATAGAAAGGATAACTTCCTCTTGGGAGATCAGAGAAAAATTCTTTTTCCTGACTCTATAATTTGGAAAATTGGGTTAGATAGTCTTCAATTTTCTTGAAACCCTAAATTACTATGATTCTGTGGTTTGTCTAGTCTCCACACAGCAACCCTGAGAATATTATGCACCAGAAAAATTGGACTACTTAATGTTGAAAGTCAGTTGAAAGGTTTGAAGATGTTTTCCCTGAATAATAGTCCTTCATGAAACATGTATATTACTTTGTCCCCTGCCTATTTTTATTATATATACATACATATACATGAGAAATTTGGCAATTTCTGTTGCCTTTAATTATGTTGATTGGCATGTGACAGACAATATTCTGAGGATAGAATAACTTTTTGCTTTCATTCTTTCACAAAATGTTACCTCTGAAAACAGCAAAGTTAGGATTTCACAATTATGTTAAACTCAAGCTACAAATCATATTACAAAAACAAATAACTCAACAAAGGTGACAATTTAACAAAAATTCTTTTCATACATGAGAAGCAGTGGCAATAACAAATACATCATGTATATATACAAACTCTATTTACTGTTCTTGGACATTTTTGTTGTTGGTGGTAGTCATTTGTTTTTTACTTTCTCTTTTCTTTTTTTAACAGTTTTATTGAGGTATGATTTGTATACAAAAATAATTGCACATATTTAATGTATGCAATTTGATGAGTTTTTATATGCATACACCTGTAAAATCACCCCCACAAAGTACTAGACACATTAACTACATTTCAGTGTTTCCGTGTGCCTCTTTGTTTTTATTTTTTGATAGTTTTGTTGTGTCTGAGTATGTTTCAAACACAACATGAAATCTACCCTCTTGACAAATTTTTATAGGTCTAATACTGTATTGTTAACTATGAGCATTATGCTGTGCAGCAGATATCTAGAATTTATTCATCTTGCATAATGGAAACTCTGTACCCATGGAACAGCTCAGCCCCTATCAATCACCATTTTATTTTCTGATTTTTTGAGACTGAACATTTTAGATATTCCAATATGAATGAAATCATGCAGTATTTGTCTCCATGTGACTGGCTTATTTCACTTAGTATGATGTCCTCCAGGTGCATTCATTTTGCTGCAAATGGCAGGATTTCCTTTTTCTTAAAAGCTAAATAATATTCAATTGTATGTACATACCACATTTTCTTTCTCCAGTCATCTGTTGATGGAGTTTTGGGTTGCTTTAATACCTTGGCAATTGTGAATAATGTTGCAATGAACATGGGAGTGCAAATATCTCTTTCAGATCCTTATAGCTATTTGCTTTTAATGAAGGTCATAAAATATGATATATTCTTATTTCTAAAATATTAAAATGTAAAACAATGTGTCTTAGAAATTTTTTTAACATGAAAAATGTTAAGAAATGCCTTCTTTATCCTTTGTGTAATTCTATACCAAAACAACATATGTGAACCAAAAAATAAAATTACAAAAGTCAGGGTTTTACTATGTGTAATTTAAGTACTACATGGGTAAATAAATGACCATATAGAGAGATGGTTGAGGTCAAACTGAAATTTTCTAAATGTAAGAAGAAACAAAGGCAGATCACAAAATCCACTGACTCAGTGTATGCTAAAGATATATTTCTGTTTGAATTTGATTAAACAAAATATTTAAAATAAAATTATTGTTTCTTATATAATCCGAAGTTTATTTTTATGTGAGCTCCAGTTACAATGAGCATATTTCTCATTAAGTCTCCTTAGATTGTTACAGCATATAAACTAGCCCCTTGAAATTTATCATTTCCAAATTGCAATAAAAATTAAGGACACTGGATCAGAAAGATGGATACTCTGATGTGGTAATTAACTGAACTTTCAGAGTGTCTGACACACTCTACCACAACACTGCAAAATGAGAAATCTAGCAATTCTTTAAAATTCCCAGAACTATCTTGGGGTCAGGACATGAATACTCAATAAGGAAGTATTAAATAATCCATTAATTTTGACTTGTTAATTGTGGTTTAACTTTAATCCAAAACATGGAAGCTGCTATTATCATAAACTCTGTTCTATAAGATGCGTAGGTATTTTTAACTCGTCATTTTATTTTATTTTTTTCAGATCTGTATTCTGGCTTGTAGCATTGTCCTGTTTTTTGTAAGCAATTACTGTGTATCTGGGGGCAATGTATCCACTGCTGCAAGAAAGGAAAGAAAGAAACTGACAGAACATCACAAAAACCCAGTAAAAAGTTAGGAGGCTTATGCATAAAAAAGGTCAAATGTATTCACTACTATGCTGCAAAAAGATAAAAAAAAAAAAAGAAAAGAAGAAAAAAAATAAAATTCCACCTCCTAAAAATGAAAGAAAAGGCAGAGAAATGAAATAAGAAAATTTAAAAAAGAGGAAATAAAGGCTCTGCATTTAGTAACTGAGGATGAATAATGAAAAATACAATGGGACAAAGAATGCTTCAGGGCAACTAATTAGAATTTTAAAATTAATAATTATATGTGACTTTTACAATTAGATAGGGCATATTATATCATTCCAGCTTTGTTTTCCTGTGGCTTTTGTCAATAAACTATATAATAAAAAAGTTAATGAACAATTATAATGTAAAAAAGCAAATAAAGGGGCATTAAATACCCAATATGGTGTATAATATGTAATATACATGAGATATACATGTCAACTATTTCAAATTACATGATTAATATTCTAGAATATTCAACTAATTTGGAAAAGTAAAATATGATTTCATAGGTAATAATGTCTCTCAGACAATGTACAACTATAAAAATAAAACCAGCCACTCAGCATTACTCATGGTACTAGAGTAAAGGAGAAGTATAAAATCACCTAAAAAATTCAACACAAAGAGTTTAAATACTATATGGAAAAAATCAATAAGAGATATTAGTAAAGCAATACCCATTTGCAAATTTTTTTAAGGTACTTACATTGGGTCTACTCAGCCCAAACCTAAGAATTTTCAATTATCCAATGAAATTGGGCCATATAGTTTGACAAATAAAAAATAAATATTTAAAAATACCCAGTGAAATTTTATCTTGATTGTCATTTTATGTAGATTAATAAATGTCAATGTCTTACTGTCTTACTGCTCACACTTATCCTCTTTCTGTTGTGAATAAACAATCCATATATCATATATAAAGAACCCAATTCAAAAATACAATTGTTGGGCATTTAATTTTTCATTTTAGCTATATATTCTTTAATACTGAATTATATTACAGATTTTAAATTAAGCATATATTGTATTGTAATTTTTAATATTTTGTTAAGTAAACAAAACACTATATTCATGTCTGTTATAAAATTATGCAAAAGCATAAAAAGTCCAATTATAAAGTGGTATGCTTTTTAGTTCAGTTTTTGAGACTTGTTAGAAGGAATCTTTAAAATTCATTTAAATTTATTAGAAGCCAAAAAAAATTAATATCAACCTAAGACTACCTCCCTACTAAGTAAGGTATTTTGTTGTTGTCATTAGCATTTTCTCAAGCATTCAACTACTTTTAGGTAGATATAGTGAATTTGCTATGCAAGTGATTTGGGATCTTTCTAAATGCTTTCTAAATTCTAAAGTGAATGATTATTGAAAATGATTTGCTATATTCCTGCAAAATCCATAAATATACATATGAGAGAATATGCACAGATACACAAACACATGCAGATACATGCATATATAAAATGTGAGCTCCCAACATATTTAAAGGCAGGTCTGTACTCATTACATATATAAAAAATAATTATTTTAATACATAATGTATATATTTTACTATATACATATTAAATAATATATGTAATTTAAAAGAATAATTGTTTCCTCAAAATTTTATGTTTTGTTTATATATAATTATAATCAGGCCCAATTAGGAAGTACTGGATACTCAGTGAACATTATATTAGGTTAGAAACTGGATCGACATTAAAAATGTGCATTAAATCTTTTTTTGAGCACTTCTATATTTATTTGTTATTCCATCTCATTAGCATAGTTTTCACCTTTGAATAATATTGGAGTGTCCTTACCCCCTGATTTATACTCTATCATTCCATGTATTACTGATGCTGGTATAAAACACCATCCCATCCTCACATGGAAATGATCTCTTAGGGTCCCATGATTTGTAGGTGGATGCATCAATCATTGAGCTCACTTAGTCAGGACTAACTCCACTTTGTAAGATGCAGCTGACCCAACAAAGCAAACTTACGGTGGCCTCCCACTTCCTCCTCTTCCAAATACCATGCTCATCTGTTCCCCATATGGAGCAGAACAAAAGAGGTAAGAGGAAAGGCTGTTGTTTCTTTCGAGGAGCTTCTTTGACATTCTATGATCAGACCAGTGTCTCTGATAACTTCATAGATCCAGAGTTCTAAATTATATCAATATTTTGTATCAAATGGGGAAACACATTCTTTATTTATCATATCAATTCTCTAGATTATGGTGGGTATAACTAGTCTCAAGATAGAAGGCACCACACTTTCTTTTTGGCTGTCACATTTTTTTTTTTAATGCAGAAGAAGGCTATTGTACAATCCAGAGCCAAACAAGGTTAGTTGACCTTTAAAAATGACACATTGCCAGATGCCTGCCAGAAAATAAAAGGGAGAGCAAATTTAACAAGCAGTCTATTTTACAAGTTGGGCAGCCACAGAGCTTACTTCAAGTCTAACTTAAACCTTCAAACATTATTCAAGTACATGTTTCAAATCCCACAGACTTCAAGAGGAAATAGTCTATTTGAATAAACCTGGAGAAATATTTACATCTTATTGTCAAGTGAGCAAGTAATTTTATATACATTCACGTATATAGTCTTTATAGTAACCAAGTCAGGCACTCAAAGCAGGAATTTCCATTTTAAAACTAAATATTAATAGATGACGTTTTTAAAGTTAAATAACCAGCCCAAAATGTATTTTTTAAATACTTATTAGTTTATTCTGTATACTAGCCTTGTCCCTATTGAGCTTACAGTCTAAGGGAGGAGCCAACCATTTGAATAATTTACTCGATTAAATATTTAATTATGATTATAATAATTTCTGAAAGGGAAATTTAGGCTGCAGTAAGTATAGCGAGGAAGATCTAGACCTGACTCCAAGGAAAGCTTCTTTATGTAAATGACTTCTAAGCTGACTGGTAAAGGATAGGGATTATTTAGTTGAAGAAAAATACTGCAGAGGAAACAGCTTTTGCTGACACCCTGAGGTGGTAAGGGGCATGATATGCTCACATGGTAGAAGAGAGAGCAGTTGGAAGAGTGGTGCTATAGGTGAGTGGTGAGAAGGCAGGGCAGATAATGCAGAGCTTTGTAGCTGATGTTCTGGACTGTGATCTTGATTGTAACACCAGTAGGATGTCATGAACAGTTTTAAGCACTAACATTTGCATGTCAGTGTGGATGTTAAAAGCATCATTGTGGTTGCAATGTGAGATGCAAGGAGATATCCCATAAATCAACTGCATACAAAAGTAGTTCATACTAGAGTAGTTTCTGGAGCTTGGTAGATACAAGAGAAGAAGAAAATGAGACAGATTTGATACAAAGAAGAAAAAATGGGGATATCAAAATGACCCTAAATTTTCAGTTTTATATGACATGAATAGTGGCAGTACTATTCATTCAAGATCTTAAATATTATTGAAGAATAAGGGTTGGGGTGTGGGAGGGATCAAGAATTTATTTTAGGACATGTTGAGATTGTTGCCTTTGGAACTCCCAAGATTAGGCATAAACAAATCTGGAGTTAGAGAAGTCTGAACTGCAAATATAAACATGAGAGTCACTGGCATATACACAGTATATAAACATGTTTGCTCATCTGTGAAGAGAATATAGAACATCAATATTTAAAAACCAGTCACAAGATGAGCCTGCAAAGGAAGTTCAGGAGGAGCAGCCAAGAGAAGCTAGAGAAAAGTACAGAACAGTATGATATTGAAAACCATGGGAAGAAATTATTTTGAAAGAAGAAAATATTCAACACACATTATAGAATGCAATATAGGCCATTAAAATCATCTCTTTTTGTTCAGCCCACAATTTGCCAAAGGAGAAAATAAAAACACAAATGATTCACGAAAGAGGAGTACCCATAGAATCAGGTTGTAAGAAAGAGTGTTCAATCACACCAACTACCTCTATACAAATTTTTAAACTATAAAATGCTATGCTGCCTCTAAATTAGCAAAAGACGAATATTGGCAAGGATGCAAGGAAACAAATAAATTCACTAACAGTTTTGCTAAAATAAATTGGTACAATAATTTTTAAAGACAATTTAGTAATACATATCAAAGGCCTGAAAATATGTTCTTCTTTGGCACAATAGTCTTTCTACTGCACTGCTGCATGAAAATAATTTAGAAATCCCCAAAAGCAATGACTAGAAGTAAGTTAGTGGAGACTAACTCACATCATGTTCACAACAATGTAATAACGTATGTAGTACAGTTGTCTTCATTTTTCAAATGAGTAAACTCGGGCACATGAAGGTTAAGTTAACTTTCTTAAGGCTGCATGTTAGTAAGTGACAGAGGAACAATTAGAATATAGGCAGTTTGAGCTGAGAGTCTGAACTGGATATAATTCTGCTATGTCCTTCTGATCATTTTTCCTTTTGTGTCATGTTGTGCAACTTCTATTCCCCTCTATTAGCCTTCAAGGGTCTTGAAAACCAATCTTACATCTGATTCACCTCTCTCTGCACCACCCCCCTCCATACACACACACACACACACACACACACACACACACACACACACAGTATCTGGAATATACCAATTGTTGAATGGTTTTGTTGAGTAAGTAAATGAATGGATTTATAAATCTTAAAATAAATGAAAAGAACCAAATAGCTTATAATTTGAGGATAACATGTGTGCCCCCAAACTTTCTCCTACACAATAGTGTCTTCTTTACTCCTGCTACCACTACTACTACCCCACCACAGCATCCTTCAAAAGTTCAACAAGTAGTTTTTTTGTATTATTCAATCTCTAATATTTCATATTCAGTTGACTCTGAACATTTGTATTAGGCATTTATTTTTTATATATCTAATACTGTGCTAGATCAAATGAAAACAAAGATGAATTCAACATAATTCTAAATTCAGAGAGCTTACAGCTCTCAGGGGAAAGCAAATGTAAATACCCTGTTTGTTCATGTGTTATATATATTATCTGAAACTATGTAATGGAGTCAACACCATGATAAATTTATAGACAGGGTGCATGAGAAACAAAAAGGAGGATTAGTTAGCCCATTTGGGATCTGGGAAGGGGGAGATAATACCTGAAATGAATCCTGAAGCATCATTATATATTATCTAAGTGAAGGTTAGAAAAAGCAAGAATGTTCCAGGAGAGAGTAAATGGCATGATATATGGAAACAGTGTGTGTGCACACATGTGTGTGTCTTGAGGATGGTGAGGGTGGGAGGATGATCAAGAAGGGATGTTCTATGAATTACTTGGAAAGGAGCCCTCAGTTTTCCTATGCCACTATCTAAATGTACAGTCCTAGTCTCTGCATCCTTACTTACCAGTAAATACACTAGACTAGTTATTGTTCAGAATTCAAAATATCACATATTAATGCATATTAGTTTCAACAAGACTACGCAAAATTGTAGAAAAGGCCTGATTTGGTGACCCTCATTCCATACCATGCAACTTGTTGTCACTCGAAAAATGCTTTCATTCCTCCAAGAAGCCACATGTTTTCATGTTAGACCCCTACCTATATATTTTTAACCCACTTCCCCATATAAATCATTCACTGACCTTATTAGCCAGTCTGTTAATTTAAAATAATAGATAATAGTGGTGTTGCCTCTTTAAAATGCCATATTTCTCTTCTAATGGTCAACTTCTGTGCTTCAGTTCAATAATGGTAATGTTCCACATAAGTTTATCTCTTTATAGTGTATAAAATACTTTTACATATACTTCAGTTGCTATTTACAATAACCTTATAATAAAAGCAAGGTAGCTCTTGTTATGCCATTTTTTAAGATGAAAATAATGGACTTCAAATTAATTGAGCCTTTTAAAGTCACAGAGTCCACAATACAACCAACAATAAAACCCATTTTGTTTACATCTTAGTAGTCAAAATTTTACCCCTGCCACCTACCAAATCATGTTTTCACCACCTAAAGACACAACCAGTGGTTTACATATATAAAATAATATTTATAAATATATTTAAATATGAATGATATTAATATATGCTTGTATTTCATATGCATATATTTAAATATTTATGATTAAATATAAATGTATACCTATAAATATATATTTGTATATTATTATAAATATAATATATTTTGGGGAGTCCTTTGGTTATGTCTTCCTGCTATACCAAACAGCCTCTTATTCTGGCTATACTGATTTTATCTGTGTTAAATCCTTATATTTATCTCAGGGTGGCACTCACATAAATCAGCACTTGAATGTTTTATTAACAATCATATGGTTTAAAAATAATTCCACATTTGCTCTTTGATAATTTTAACCTTAAAAATTAAGACCTTTTGCAAAGACATGGAGTAACTTTTGACTGCTCCAATAGCCTAATTGTTTTTATCTTTGGGCTACAGTCATGGTTGCATTTTTGTAAGTATTTTTCCTTAAATAATTTATCCCTGGCCTTTTACTCACAGTGACTGGAAGACAATTTTTGACAGGTAAGCAGAACCCTGTGAGGCAAAAGCATAGAAAATGTCAGAGTGGTCACTAGTCAGTCAACAAGAAAACAGACAGAGGTAAGGAGCGTGTTGGCAATACGTGGGCACTGCAAGATGCCTACAGAGAATATCTCACTGTCCCTTCCACCCTTAGGCAACCTTAACAAGTATATTTTTATTTAGAATGGCTTGTTCTTATTCATTACTTATATATGACCAAAATCATACTCATTACCCTACCCCTCCATCATCTCAACCATTTATTTTCCTTCTTATTGTTTCAGTGAATTACATCACCATCGCCAACCCAAGCTAGAAAACTGAGTCATCATAACACACTGCTTTTCTCTATTTTCTCTTGTTTAATTTTCCTCGAATGTGTTTTTTAAATCCTTTTTCACAGCTGTGATCTTAGTTCAAGACCTCAACATTCTCACAAGGATGACTATAACAATCTCAGAATTGGCTGTCTGAGTCACGTTTCACTTCCCACTCCACCTCTACCCTGCTACCCCAATTAACTTTGTCTCACAGATCTTTTTATATACTTTCTCCTTTAAAAGCTTTTGATGGCTACCCAATAGATAGGATAAATCTTAAACCCCTTGTAAGTTTTCCACAATCTGGCCCCAATCGTATCTCTGATGACATACTTGCCTGTACCAAATGTACAAACCCAACACCAGGGAAAAAAATTCTAACCTAAGCATGAGTCAATAAGAGTTTTACTTAGAGCAAATTTACAAGAACTGTCTGTAAGCTAGGATTGTAAAGATACAATTTATCTTTCCTTCTTAATAAATGTTAGCCCATCTTAAGCTGTTGTAAAGAGATATAGCTGTTTCAGGGATAAGAATAGATGCAGCCAGATTGGTCTTCCCTTTTGCAAAACAAGCTAGTTTGTTTAATTATACAACAAAATGAAACAGGTTTCTTGTTTCACTTTCAGAACCTTTTACATATTAACTTGCATTTCGAAATTCCAAGGACAGAATTTAGAATGAATACTCCCCAAGCATTTTGTGGTATGGAATACTATATTCATAGAACACGACTTGTTTAACATCTATCAGACCCCCCGCCCCTGCCGTAACAGAGTTTGGCAAATACTGTATACACTCTATTCACATTAAGATTCAAATTATTTCTCAGAAAACGGGGTTGGATGGGGGAAGATAAATGAAAATGACAAAGCAGAAAGCACTGCAACCTGTGGCCCTGAAATACATGCATTGGAAGGGGAAGGGGTGTGATAGTTTGACAAGGAGGTGAAGCACATGATTCTCAAGTCCAGGAAATGGGAAAGAGGACTTAGGGACCTAAATTCAAATTTAATCTACTTTTTGTAGATCCTGTTTCTTAGAAGGTTAATCTAAAATGCTAAATGTCAATGAAGCATTATTTAGAATAAAAGAGGAATATTACATATATATGTAATATTATATATATATGTTATATATATATATATATACACATTAAATATTGACCATCCCTCCTAAGTTAGATAGAAGTTTTTTAAACACTATCAGAAAAATAGATACATTAGGCATGGATACAAAAATTATAGTTCTAAAATATTCTTACTATCTATAAGATCATAGCTGCTTTTATAACAGCTAGGCATTAACAGTTAAAGATAAAAATCAATGCATTATGTGAACTATCTATCAAATTTCTCTGTCCTGTTCATTTTTAATATTTAGTTTATTAATGTAATATCATTTACGTTAATAAATATGCCTAAAATTTCCAAAAAAGTCAAGAAATTAACTTAAACATTTGAACACTATCGAAATGAAACTCACAGCACTCTAAGTTTTAGTATTTCCATATTAACAACAAGAAGAAAAAGTGCATATTGTGCAATTTATTTCTTGAAAATGAACTAAAAGTAAAAACTAAAACAAGAATTTGGCATATGCAATTTAATTTAAGGACCAATAGGAACAAGCTTGAGTTTAATGTGTGAGCAGGATCCACTAAAAGACCAAGCATCATAATTGCAATTGAATAGCTCAACAACAACGAAAACAGCTCCAAACTCTCTACCTTCAAGGAACTTGAATAAATTCTGGCAATTTCAGGTTTTACATTTCAAAAATAACTGTCTTCATTATTTTCTACTTCACAGCTTCTAAGTGGGAAGAATTTAGGTCAGAGTTGAGACTGAGTTAATTGTAGTAACTGTCAACAAATAGTCTCTGCCCCATGTTTCATTTTTTATGAAAAATAAATGAGTGTGGGGCAAGAAAATTGACAATCTTATGGAGACAAGAATGTGTTAGCGCCTGTATTTGCATTTTAAAATTACTTTTGAAGAAACGATAATGGGCTTTCTACATTCCTTCCAAGACATTAAAGACGGCATTACACAGTGGCCTGTATTTGCTTTTCTGTCTCCCTAATAACTATATGAGTGTTTCTTTCTCGACTCCAACATCATAGGTAAAATCAGCTCCATGGGGCAGCAAAGAAACTGTAACAGAAAATGATTCCAACTAAACATAACTTGGAAAATGACCCTTAAACTTTGCATTGCCAAAAAATATTTGTTTAAAACAGCATGAAAATACTATAACAACAAGGATGTTATGTTTATATCATTCATGGCATCACAAAGTCAGTGTCTGAAATAATGGATCATTTTCTGCTCCTACTGATTTATTTTTTCTTTGTGTGGCTTATAAAAATTTCTCTCACTTGGTTAAAGTCACATTTATTTGCATCAGAGAACATTTTTTGAAAGAAAAATGTTCTGTGAAAATCTCAAAACATAGAAACCAAAAAAGGCACTTGGTCTCAGGCATCACTGTGACCTTCAGGGCATAGCACACCTCTAATTTGCCTCAGATTCAGTGTGAGGCTCCACCTCTGGTAGATATGTAGGGCAGAAGAAATTTTTTTAAATGAAAATTCAATATGTCAGATGGTGATGGGAACTATGGAGAAAAAAGGAAGGAGACCAATGGGTAGTAAGGAGCAGGTAGCTATTTTATCTTGAAAGATCAAGGAAAGTCTCATGGAGAAGGAGCTATTTGAGCAGAGACCTGAAAAAGTTGAGACAGTGAGTAGTGTGAGTACAAAAGAAACCATCAAGAATGAAAAGTGCAAAGAGTTTCACAAGGAAGCATGCTTGACAGTTGGAGGAGGGCAAGAAAGCCATACTCTACTGGGCACTACACAGGTTGTCTAATTTTCTTTGGTTAAACCTAGTTTTGGAAGAGAAAGGATGGGAAATCTTGCTGAAATATTTTTTTAAAGTTACTATATAATTGTCTGTATTAGAGAATAAAAATTGTACTGAGTTGAAGAGTGTCCCTCCAAAATCCATGTCCAATCACAACCTAAAAATGTGTTCTTATCTGGAAATAGGGTGGTTGTAGATGTAATTGGTTAAGATGAAGTCATACTAGATTAGTATGGGCCATAAATCTAATAACTGGTGTCCCTATAAGAAGGCTATGCATTATGGAAAACAGTATGGAGATTCCTCAAAAATTTAAAGATAAAGTACCATATGCTCCAGTAATCCCACTGCTAGATATATATCCAGAGGAAATGAAATCAGTATGTTGGAAAGATATCTACATGCCCACGTTCATTGCAGCATTATTCACAATAGTCAAGATATGGAATCAATGAAAAGTGTTAATTAATGGATACATGAATAAAGAAAATGTGGTCTATACACACAATGAAATACTGTTCGGCCATAAGAAAAAAATTCTGTCATTTATGACAATACAGATGAACCTGGAGGACATTATGTTTAGTTTAATAAGCGAGGCACAGAAAGACAAATACTGCATGATTTCATTTATATGTGGAATCTGAAAAAGGTAAACTCATAGAACTATAGAATAGAATGTTGGCTACTGGGGCTGGGGAGCAGGGAAGAGAGGTTAGGTACATGTTAGTCAAAGGATACAAAATTTCAGTTAAATAGAAGGAATAACTTCAAGAGATCTACTATGCCACATGGTGACTTTAGTGAATAACAACGTATTGTATACTTGTAAATTGCTAACAGAGGCAGATTTTAAATCTCCCCACAAAAATATGTTAATTAGCTCAATTTAACCATTCCACAATGTAAACATATTTCAAAGTGTTATACATAGTAAGTATATACAATTTTTATTTGTCAATTTAAAAAACACATTTTTTTAAATTGAGAGAAAAAAAGAAAAAGGCCAGATGAAGACACATAGACACACAGGGAAGAAGGCCATGTGGCAACAGAGACAAAGACAGGAGTAATGCATTTACAAGCCAAGAAATGCTGACAATTATCAGTATCCACCAAGCTAAGAAGAGGCAAAGAAGAATGCTTCCCCAATGCCTTCCGAGGAAGCATGACCCTGATGACATCTTATATGTAGTTCCCAGAACCCTGAGAGAATGCATTTCCGTTATTTTAAGGCACCCAGTTTGCATTTTTTTGTTAAAGCATCCCTGGGAAACTAATATAGAGATCTTGTTTTATATAAGATGCACAGTTTCTAGGTTTCCCATTATGTGCCAGTTAGCACATAATATCAGTCTCCACCAGAACCCATTCCTCAAAATGTCCTGCCTGTTAACTGAGAAGAGAGTGCTAACAGTGTAGCACTGGCCTCAGTTCAAGAACGACCAGGGAAGCAGCGGCATTATCCTACTGAAGAACTTGGCCTGGGGCTTACCTCTCATATATTCATCCACTGCTGCCACTGACTTCAAGTAATCATTGTAGTATTGACTATACACGCCAAACTCCTGGTGCCTTTCCCTAAAGCAGCTGGCCACAGCCACCTATTCTCAGTGAAAGTTGCCTAGGTCTTTCAGTGGCTGATGAAAGATTAGAGGTTTCCTCTGTTCCCAGAAGGCACCCACACATGCAGCCTTCCTCAGCCCTGATGTGTCAGTAGGTAAGCCTTCCCGGACATGTTGGAACAGTCATGTCATTGGATGTCCTTTGTTTGCACAACCTCTGTACTGACTCTTCCTCCATTCCAGCAACTTAGCTATGGTGCTCAATTCATCATTTTCTAGGAGTTAAATGGGGAGAATTAGTGGAGACCTTTTCATTTCAACAAGTTGTTGATGTTTCCTTTGCCAAGTTGGGGACTACCAGACCACAGGGAACCAGTTTCCTCTCAGCTCGGAGCTCTGCTTTATCAAATCACCCAAAGAGAACCCAAAATTTGTTTTATGAAGTCTCATTTTGACAGAGGGAGGCAGGGATAGTAATCTCAGCTTTGCCACCTGTATGAAGAACTTGGGGAATAATCTATCAGTCAACCTCTCCACAGAGACTACAATTCCCAAAATATTCCCTACAAAATGTGAGGTAAATTCCCGAGCATTCCCAGAGTCTCTTAGGAAGACAGGAAAGAGTACAGGTAAGAAGAGCAGCCTCTGAGAGGGTAGAAGAGTGGATGGATTGAGGCAGGAAGGTACCAGCTGATCAAGACCCTGCTTTGCTGCTGGAACTTCACTTCTAGGGATTCAAATTTTGTCCAGCTAAGGCCAAATGAACTTCTAAGGGCTGAGAGTTGCATACCAGTGTCCTAGTGTCCTTCATAACTGCCTGTGGCTACAGTTTAGCTAGTGGCCCATTGCTCCTGTTAGACACAGAGGGAAGCGAAGGACATATGCAGACTACGAAACTAAATGGTTTAATCAGGTTTGAGCCTACGCCGAATGTCAATCCCATGAAGATAATCATGGAACAGCCTAAAAGAAAAGCTAAATTAAGAGTATAATACTCACATGATATGGGTCACTCAGATAAAAAACAAAAACAAAAACAAAAAAAGCAGTGTTTTTCCTGTAGTTTCCACATTTTCTAGAGAAAGTTGAGGAAAAGCTAAAATATTATTTCTATTTTATTATTAGAATCCAGGAAAGGAAGATGTTCTCTTAAATGAGTAACAAGCAGAGCAGACAAACATTTGTATCCAGAGTTTAACTCAGGTATAATAGGTAAGATATTTTTGAAATCCCTATGCCTCATTGCCATTATTGAATCAAGCAAAGGGTAGATGCCACCTTAGGAAGCATGATAGAATAAATTTTTCTGAACAAACAGAAAGAAGGAAGGGACAGCTGTATTCTTTTTTCATTAGTGAATGCAGAATGAAGAGAAAGTTGGTGGAAAATAGATAAGAAAGTACCTACTTCCTTATCTCTCTTCTTGGCAATGAAGTCATGGAAAGAGGACCATGTTAGACAGGTTAGGACCATTGATAGACAGATTTTTCCCTGTTTTCTACTTAGAACTATAGGAAAAGGCAGTTTTGCAGTGTTCCCGAAGCAATCTGGGGTAGCCACAGGGTTAGGGAGATGAAGTCCTGACCTCCCCTGTAGTAAGCCTGATCAGATTCCCATTTGGCATAAAAAGTACCAGCAGGCTTTGTCAGGGAGAGAGACGTAGGAGGGAAGATCACTGCAATGAGAGAAAAGTGACCATTTATCTGAAGCCTACAGTGTAAACCTAGTTTAGAGATCAGGTAGAAGTTACAGCTGGACCTCAGGCGAGAATGAGGTAGAGCCACATCAGCAGGAGGGATTCGTGACCAACCTGAGAAATAATTGAACAGGCAGGCACTCCCTGCTACAGTCAGAGGATGCTAGCAAGACACTCAGCCCCCAGGGAGAGAAGGGAGCCAGAGATCAGAGGAGACAAATCCCAGTAAAGTCTTGTGGATATAAGCATTAAGATGTGCACGGTCTTCCGCGCTGCCAGGAGATGACATAGCTCCCTCTGACAAAAGCATCACCTTGGAGAGAAGCAGGGGAGGAGAAAATCTAGAAGACTGCATAATTTAATAGGGATAAATATCTAAAAGAAACTGAACTTATCAGATGGATTGAATTTAGTTTCATGTGTTACTTACTTACATATTTGCTTTTATTTCCCCTGGCTGCACCACAAGAGCATATCAAATGTAGAAAACAAGAAAACCACATCATGATTGCACATCACAGTATACCTAGAATCGGTTGAGATCACCATATATGATAATACATGAGCAAAGTACCAATATTTCTGGTATCACTGCAAGGTTTATTGAAATCTTCAGGAAAACTCTGTCACAGTGACCATTTACAGATTTCTTTCCATACTTTCAGGAAACTAACAAACCAAAAATAAAGGTGAGATAAAAAAAATCTGTTGAAGGCATAAATTCAACTTCCAATTGCCATATGGATAGGATAGAAAAATAAGGGACTACCTTCATATTTTATTCTAAATTATACTTTCAATTGCTGCATGATTAAAACCATGTTAACAAGCATTTTACATAAAAGTAGCTATTCGCAATGAGGCATTGTTTAGTTAAGACTCAGATGGCCAGGTCAAGTTTCTCAAAGATCTCTGCTCTCAGAGGGTAAATAATTACTAAATACGGTGCCAAATTTCAATGGTCTATCTGATTTAGGGAAAGAGATCCTCTGAACTTTAAAGAAGCAAGAGATAACCTACCTGAAAAACTCAGGAATACATTTTAAAGAATTATTTTCAAGAATGTCAACTGGTGGTAGAAGTAAAAATTGATCAATTGCACATTAAGTAAAGTGACTGCACTTTCTATTTGTAAAATTCTTGTGATTTTAATCAAATGACTTATGTACAACAGATTACATTACAACCAACATACATATTACAAGAACACTCATTTAAAGCACATAACTGCAATATTTAATCATTTATTCTGTGAATAGAATATGATAGGAAAGAATAGAGGCTTATTTTATATAATTTGCATGTAATTTTTGCTACACAGGCACTGAGCTATTTCACATCTTTCCCCTTAAGGCAATACAAATGATTGTGCTAAAAAAATTATACATTCCAAATTAAATGGTAATAGAAATTTGGGATTAAAAACAGGACAGAAATACAAGATCTGTTTAGAATAAATTTTATTTAAAAGAAATATACTTTGTGAATATGTCTAAGAATGTAAGCCTCTCTAGACCTCTAGACATTATTTTTATAAAGTAAATTAGAAAAAATCTCACAGGACTATAACATTTTCATGCACAGGAATTGTGCCCTGCTCTTGTTGAGAACTCAGAACCTTGCATCAAATTTCACACTGATGAAATGCAACACAAATATGTGTTAATTTTATTGTTCTTCAGAGAAAAATACTTACTTTTTATTAAATGTGCAGGTGTATATATGTTTCAAATTAGAAACTCTTCTCCAAGCCTCTTAATTTGTTGTGGCTCATCTTAAACCAAGACAGATATGGATTTCTTAAAATTAAAGATTTTTATATTTAAACCCTAATTGAGTAATCAGCTGAACTTTACAAACAAATTAATATATAAAAATACATTAAAACATTACACAGCTTTTATTTATAAAGTCGTCTTGTCCTTTGGAATATCACTTCTGAAACACAAGTTATTTTCAGGCATTGCTCTGTGTCTGTAGTGAGCTAATCTCGGAAACAATCAGCTGCTTGCAATCCCTCCATGTGCCTGCAAATATCTGTAGGTGTGAAAATGTCATAAACAAAAGAAAAAGTTCCTATATTAAGCCCATACCTTACTGTGAAATGAACTAGATCAGAAGATGAAAATCAAAATTTCTATTAAGTATTTTCTGCAGTCAGGTTATTGAAGGATTTATTGTTTCTGAAGTAAAGAATTTCAGATAAACAGAAGAGGCCAAAACTCTAAAATGATTAGGTTTTTTTTTTATCAGTTTTGTTTTTGTTTGGTGCCAACAAAAGTCCACTAGCTTTCCGCTTTGTTAACTGAGTAGTGAAAGAAAGAAAAAAAAAACACACACACTCACAAAATTGAAAGAACTCCCCTCCCCCGGCACACAAAATGAAAATAACCCATACAGCAGAATCAGGACATGTTTGCTTGTTTGCTTTTCTTCTCAGGATTGTCCACATCACATCTGCCAATCCTGAGTCACGGTAACTCCAGTTAGTTGTCTTGGCAAAGGAAATGTTGGAACCAAGGAAATCTGTGATATTCTTTTCTTATTTCCTAATTTATCTTTATATTAAAATGATATTAGAAAAAAATTATTCTGGCCAGGCGCTGCAGCTCACAACTGTAATCTCAGCACTTTGGGAGGCCGAGGCAGGCAGATCACGAGGTCAGGAGATCGAGACCATCCTGGCCAACATGGTGAAACCCCATCTCTACTAAAAATGCAAAAATTAGCTGGGTGTGGTGGCACACACCTGTAATCCCAGCTACTTGGGAGGCTGAGGCAGGAGAATTGCTCAAACCCGGGAGGCAGAGATTGCAGCAAGCCGAGATCCCGCCACTACACTCCAGCCTGGCCAAAGAGTGAGACTCCATCAAAAAAAAAAAAAGAAAAAAAAAAAGAAAGGAAGGAAGGAAGGAAAAGAAAAAAAATTATTCCAGTCTTTTTGGTGACAGCAGATGCAACTGAATTTTCTTCTGATTTACCTCTAATAAGTAGACTGAGCAAAACCATTAAAAATGAACAGAGGAAAACAACAAAGCAAAGAGATTATTTACAATTAAGCAAAACAATCACTTCAAGAAATGAGTATTAATCAGGGAAGCTGGTAAACTCAATTTCAAGATAGAAAAAGAAAACAAAAATTTCTGAAACTTCTGGAGATACAAAATTTAAACACTTTCATGTGTCTGTTCCCATTAAGTTGCCAGATGTAAATGTATAAAAAGAAAATTTGATACAACAAAGGAAATATGATATCATCTATTTCTGCTATGTTGGCCTCTGCAATAAATGCTTGTGCATTATATTTTTGGGAAAGCTCAAAATCTAGAGAGTATTGGGGAAAATATATACATGCATTTGATAGAAATGCTACCACATTCTCTCTTACTGCAAATATTGAATAATTACATTTATTGGAAAAATCAATCTGGGTTTATCTGTATTCTTAAGGGAGAAAAGGGAAACAATTAAATTTGTTATGAAACTGTGTCCTCTGAAAGAGAGAGATGACAACTTCCTAGTTGTCATCTGGTTATAAGCTTGGCTTTGGAATCAAAAATCCTCAATTCAAGTACAGCTTTCTACATTCCCTGGCAGTTACGATTTTAGGAAATTTTCCAAAGTTTTCTAAGTTGGAGTTTCTGCTTCTTCATGAGAAATTTTCTTAAAAACATAATAATTTCCTCTTAGAGTTGTTATGAACATAATTATTAGATTTCTTATATAAATGCTTTGCACAGTACTTAGCACATAGTATATGCATGTATTCCTGTTATTGTGGTAAATAAATAATGGATAACTGAAACCACAATCATTAACTGATCAATTATTGTTAATACAAAGGCTTATATCAAAGGCCACTATGAATTTTCTCTTACAAATATATCTATTATATTTTTCTGTTATACCTTCCTCAGGATATAGTAATACTATTGAGAACAATAATTATTATATAAGGATGATAGCTAGCACTTACTGATACTGGCAGTATGGTAGACAATTTTCTACATATTCTAATAGTTTAAAATATGAAATTTCACACCACCTTTATGAGGCATGTACTGTCATTTTCTCCATTTAACTGAGGAAACTGGGCCTCAGAGGCAAGTACTAACTTAGCCAAGGTCACATAAGCTGATGAGTTGGAAGCAGGATGGTTTGAAAACCGAGGTAGACTTTCCAGAACCCATATATACAATCTTGTGTCCAAAATTCCTTCCAAGACAAAATATTTATTTCAAAGTAGTCACCAGGGGCTCACGCCTGTAATCCCAGCACTTTGGGAGGCCGAGGTGGGCGGATCACGAGGTCAGGAGATCGAGACCATCCTGGTCAACACGGTGAAACCCCGTCTCTACTAAAAATACAAAAAATTAGCCGGGTGTGGTGGCGGGCGCCTGTAGTCCCAACTACTCGTCAGGCTGAGGCAGGAGAATGGCGTGAACCCGGGAGGCGGAGCTTGCAGTGAGCCGAGATGCCACCACTGCACTCCAGCCTGGGCGACAGAGCAAGACTCCGTCTCAGAAAAAAAAGAAGTAGTCACCAGGGATTTAACTGCACAACCCCCACTGATGATGGCTGAATCCTGCTGAATCACTATGTACTTTTTAAGCAATTCACTCCCAAAGATTCTAATAACTTGTTTTAATCTAGGCATAGTCTCAGAAAAAAAGCAGTAATACATAATGATATGCAGTGATCCAATTCGTTTTAGGCTATGTTGTTCATTAATGAATATAGTTTAATTTTTAATTGCAGCAAGAATCATTTGTTAAGCCATTACATTTACTTTTTATTTTGTTCTAGCTTTAAAATTGTAGGAAGGGGACAATAACTTGTTTAGCCACTACAAAGCTAAATGCAATTCTGAACCAAACACACAAACTCACCTGCACACACACATATTTATTTACACACTCATTTATGGATAAAACATTTATAAGAATATAACTCACTTAAGCTATTCATAGAATCAGTAAAGTTCAGAAAAATATATATCAAATATTCTGTTTAGAATAATTCTCTTTATACCATTTCTAAGGTGAAATCTACCTATTCATTAAGGTGGCATAGAAATTAATTAAAAAGGAACTTGAGTTTATTCTGTAAATCCAGTCCTTCAAAATTTCCTAAAACTCCTTGTGATTCACAGATGAATGTGATATCTTGAAATGTTACTAAATTTATGAGACAATATTATGCAATGATTTAAAGTTCTACTGTTTCTTAACTTTGTGATTTTGGCAACTTATTGAACAATCTTTACAATGGGAATAACAGAAATTTCACTTGAAAGAACTATTGTGTGGATAAAAAGAAAGGATGTCTATAAAAAGAAAAAGTGCCATACATGGCAAATATAAGTGTTCAATAATCATAAGCTGCTGTTAATATAAGTTTTTATAGTCAAAATATTATAGAGCAATGTTTGAAGTTGCCAGCAAATGTTATATTTTCTTGGACAACTTCAAGTACAGCAGGTAGAAAATGGCTTATTCATACTGGATATTCTGCTTTACCCTTTCTTCATTCTTTGATTAAAAAAGAAAACCATTTTTCCCCTAAGTGTTCCTCTATGGAATTTCTGTTTCCTTTAAGCTCTTACCGATGGTCAGCTGCAATCTCAAAGAACCTTATGCTAGAAGGAGGATATAAAATAATGTCTACTCATAAGCACATGATTACCAAATAGGGAAGTGTCTGTTTTCATTCCTGTTGAAGGAATGAAAGCTTAATCCTTTGAAATTAACATCTCATATTTTTCATTGTTCTCAATGTACAGGATTCTGTTCAGTTTTATAATCTTTTATCTGTCTTCCAGAAGGTAGACAGCTGAGATGTTCTTGTTTGAGGGGGGAAAAAAAAAAAGGTATTTTTTGTCCACCATCAATGTGATCTTACTTTAGATCAATACAAGAGTCTCCAACTTGAAATCACAAATTTTGCAGCCATGAGTCCTCAGAATCACATGTAAGTCTGTATGTTAAACTTCACAATGGAATTCTAGGTGTGAATTTATGTTATTTTACTTTTTTCTTTTACTGCATCTTATTTTAGTCCAACCACTAGAGTTTTCTCTACATATTAGTATTATTCAAGTACCAATATAAGTACCAAGGATATTAAAATAAGTTAAAATGTGTTACCCACATCAATAATAAAGAATTAAAGAATCATTATAAAGTGACATATCCAAGAATACAAGGGAGCAGAGGATTATGTATCTGACTAAATTTGGCCACAGAAATGATCAGATGAGACCAATTAGAAAAGCTTCCTGAAAAATGTCTGTTTTGAAATTGGAAAGGCACATGCAAGAAAAGGCCTGGAGGCATAACCCCGCTAACATACAAGCCAGAATGATAAGCATGGATAGAGCAGAAGAGACCACCATAGAGTAACCAGACTTAAACTTGATGAAATAAAGGTAGATAAAGATAAGCCCCTGGAATGTCTTTTTGACAAGTTGTTTTCAGAGAATAATCAGAAAATGTCATCTCTAGCCAGTGTTAATAGAAGATGCTGAAGAACTTTCATGAGCTGATACAAGTTTCTGAACCATGTGTGGTTTTTTCGGAATGGTGGCATTTGTATTCCAAAATGACACATGGCATTAGACAGCTTAAGGTAGCCAGATAAAAAGCAATCAGCAAATCATGTAGCCGTTATTATATCCTTACTCCTCACCCCTTACGAAGCCACTTCTGAATATTATTTATTACCTGAACGATTTTACAATATCTATGAAATTGCTTTGTCGATGCCTGCAAAATTCCATGCTATCAGCTAGGGTTTCAGCAGAAAAGGGACTACTGGTTGTGTGTTCTTTTATGTGCTAAAGCATCAGACACCCACAAAATAAAACTTTATTGATTAGAAATTGTAATCACCCTAGGACTTTCAGAATTTATGCTAGTACCTGTTGGCTGCATTTCAAGAGCCAATTAACAGACAAAACATCAGTTTCATTATATTTTTGCACTGCTTTGGTAAAATATATCAGAACTTACCTGAGAACAACAAAAATCACTCTCAGATCAATGTAGAATCCATGTTCCTTGATTTCATGGGTTATAGCTTCAATAAACCCCACAGGAGAGATGAATTTCTCGAAGATGAAGTTAGTACTAGGTGAGTTGACATGTATGGACTAAATGACCCCAATTTCAGAGTCTTGGCAAGGATGAGGGCTTCAGGACTAGCAGTTAGACTAGCACTCCTGACTTGTATCAGAAATATATCTTTTCTGCTGCTATAATAGATAGCTCGTTCAGAAAAATATCTGTATACTGATAGTAACATAGATTACACAAGACTGACAATGTCTAAAGGAGGTAGCTTTAAATTAGAATTTAGAAAGACAGCAAAAGAATTTGTTGAGAATGAAGTGATATTCTAAATAAAAATTGTATATAACTGACCATAAAATAATACATAGAAGTATTCACAACCACCATGGACATACATTAACATGTAATATATGTATTTATATATGTGTGTGTGTGTACACATGCACACACACATACGTATCTACTTCCTTCACAATAAGGAACTAATGGGGGCCTCTAGCAAGTGTTATAATTCACCCCAAGATTATTATTCTTCCAGATTCTACACAATCCCCCTGTTAGACAAACTGCTGTTCGTATAACACATCATTTACTCTAAGAATAGTTGTTTTCTTATTTTATGACTCATTTCTATCTGCAGAAGTCTTTAGTCATTGTATTTGCTAAAGCCCATCTCACATACAGACTTTATCAATGGATTGCAATAAGGCTTTCCTTACATCCAATATGCTTTACAAAATGAGAGCTGCCTGTTTGTTTGTTTGTTTGTTTTTTGAATGAAGCATTGGATCGTTCAGTCCCCACTAATCTAAGCACAAGATCCTGTGTAGCTTCTCTGTTGCAATCATGATTCTCTTCTGATATTTCATTGTTGGAATAATTATATCCTACCCAACTATGGCAGATGTAAACCTGATTGTGGTCCACACTGAAGACAAATCTCTCCTTCTCCATTATCACAGTGGTCCTTCTTGTATCACCTTAGTAAACATCTCCGCACCACCAACCCCCTTAGAGAAACTCAGTAGCATTCAACTTTAATGACCTCCAACATGCCCAGATGTGGGCTGCACTGGGCACAAAATAATTTTAATTTCCAAAATATTAAGAAAGTTACCATTTTAAGAATCAAATATTTAAGAGACAATAATTGCTATAACTACATATTTTATCCACGAAAGTGTCATCGAAATGAAAGAAAACAGAGATTAAGAAAGAAGAAAATAACATACATATTGTAGCACAAGGCCTCACATAAACACCTACAAATTCATGAGAAAGTAGGGGCTTCTCTTCCTTAGTACTTCATCATAAACGAAATATATGTGTCATATGAGTTTAAACAAGGGGAGAGTTGAAACAAAGAGTTACGTATAGCATTATACCAATATATTGTAAAATCTAGTCTAAGTGGCTGGTTCCAGAGAATACCTTTACCAGAACTGACTTGAGAAAGCCAAACTGCAACTGCCTACAAGGTACGGGGGAGGCGAAGGATGGAAAGCAAACTGATTTTCATCATAAAATGTTTGAGGTGCAGGATGTACAATAGGGCTAAACACAGAACCATTATTTAAAGACCTGTTTAATGAGCAGTTGTACTCCCAGATTGCCCTCCCACCCACTACCTCCTGACACCAGCAGAAGACGGGAGGTTCCCCCTCTGCAGTTAAAGAAGAGATGATCTCAATTGAAGCTTTGAGGCAGAGCTGAGGGTGGCATTGGATGACATTCTGAAATCAGACAGAGTAAATAACAATGTGCACACTGAACATTGCTACCCACTCCTGTTCTCTGCACTTTTCCCACAATGCTGGTAGCTGGATTTATACCATCACAGGCGAGATGGAAGGAAAATCTTCTGCAGAGAGACTTATACAGACTAATATTTGGGGGTTCCCCCACTGAAAAGACAAGATCTGCTTTGAAGCAATCCACTGTGAGGCACACCAGTTGACAATATTCTCCTCAAAACAGAAAACTTCCAGGAAGCTCTTACAGGGCCTCACTCTAATTAGGAGCAGAGTAGAGAAACATGAATCACTTGATAAAATTCTTTCTGGTGACCTCCCTGTGGAAGGGATTTACTTCCTGACACAACTGATTTGCTTTGCCCCAGTAGAATCTGTATATAAATGAGGTAGGCCACATCCAAGGTAACAGCCATCAAGCAGTTGCACCTTGGCGCTTTTTCCTCTGCCAGGAGAATGACAAAGCACGTAAGGGCCTCTCGTGCAGCCTGGATCCCAGAATGACAGACCTGGGAAGGAAGCCACCACTGACTTGCAGGCAACATGTAAAAGTGAGCAAGAAATAAAGCTGCTGGTATAAACCCCTTTGATTTGGGGATTGTTGGCTACCATATTGCTAATTCCTGATGGCATATCAACTGTACAGATAAGAGGCAAAAACAAAAATAGAAACAAAAAAAATTCTTGGTGAAACTATAACTTACATCCTCAGAGAGAAAAGAGAGCAAGTTATACCCATTAAAATGTAAACTGCGATAAGGAATGAACTTTGAAAGAATGAGAGAGACGTCTCCAACATAATCATTATAAGTTAATATATCTTAAATTCCAAATTCACTTAAAATGTTGGGAAGACAAAATGGAAAAATATCTATGAAATAAAAAATGTCTATTTGAATTTTTAGTAATTTGGCTATTTGTATTTGAAAGTTATATACTAAATACAAATTTATAAATACAGATTTAGCTATTTGTATTTGAAAGTTGTATAATCTAATAAAAACAAAATTAAATTTAAAACATTTAAAAGCCAAATATTGATAATATTCAAAAGTGGAAAATTTTCTATAAAATGTATGTGCATTAGCTGAATTAAGACTATATTTGAATTTTATAATGTTAATATATTTTAATATACAGAAATTATTTATATACATAATACTCCTGTTCTATTTCTTCTATTAAGTGTATCTGTTGATAACATATAGATACACATTATTCTCTATCTGCATAAATGATGAAGATAGCTATAGAAAATTGTGATTTAACCAAATGGTAATAAAACTATAGAAACTGTACCAAAAAGAAGAAAGACTCATCAGTTCTTGTTATCTTCAACAATAGGTAGGAAAACTGTTCAGCTGTGTCTTCCAAAATTATTGTTGTTTTAACATAATTTTTAAAGTTGACTTTGTAGTCAACTCTGACATTGTAAATTCCATCTCTTATCTCTTGACAGCTGAAACCTCGGGGTGACCTTACAAATAAAGTCAGATCTTATGAGGCATCATGAAATACAGAGTAAACAGGAGCACGATGTCCTTTGGTGAGGCTTGATAACCATAGCAGCAAAGAAGGACACAATAAGCTGCAATAAATGTCCTGGACATGGAAAATGTTACACATGTAGCAAAAAGAACTTGATTATGAAAAGAAACTCAATTCAAAAAGGCTTATTTTGGCAATCACAAGCAGTTGCTATTTCTTGGGCAAGAATCAATTGCTTAATAACCCAGAATTGCAACTTTTGAAGTGGCAAAAATGTATTCTTTTTTTCTGGGTCTTGTAAAAATTTGACCATAGCAAGACAGAGAAATATCTATGAAGAAAAGGAAAATAAATTTCAAGACATTGTATTTATATTTTCAAACAATTATATACTACAACATTAGATTATCATTATAGTGATTTAACCTGGCTTCACTTGTCTAGAACATTTAGGAAATGTTATTGTTTTGAACTGTTTAGGAGGATTAGCTTTGTAATTAATACTTAAAATGTTCAAGATAACTCTACTTAAAGTGGTTTGCAGTTTACTAGTCACATCAGTAGTATTTAAATGTTTGGGGAAACATTCAATAAAAATAAACTTTTTAAAAATTGAGTTTACATATAATATAAATAATAGCTGTATTATTCACACATGCAAAACAATGAATCTTGGACAACAATAACCCTAGCAACAATTAGTAAAAACTCAAAAAAAATAAAAAGAAAAGAAATGCACATGAGACAGACTAAGTTTCCAAGCACATGGGGGCACACTGCTTTTGAGCTAGATATCTGTGGAATATTCAGTTAGGAATATCCATCAGTAGCTGATAGTAGGTATCTGGAGTTTATGTGTAATGTTGGGGTTGATATAGAAATATCAGGGCCAAGGCTGATATCAGCCAAAAGAGTTGATAAGATGTTCCAAAAAGGTAGCATTTGGAAACCCCAGGAGTTTAATTCAATCTCAGTTTTCCTGGAACTATCTTAATGACACTCTACTCAAACCTGGTGAGGTGAACTGCTATCCCCAAAATTCTAAAAGATCAAGACTTGGATTCAAACACTTTAGGATAAACTTGCTGGTAGTGAATTTTCTATATGACCTTGAACAGATATTTTACTTTACTTTGATTCAGTCACTTTATGATTTAAATAATTGCATTTGACTAGACAGTTTCTAAAAAGAAACAAACAAAAACCCCAAAACTATTCAATTATCCTATGAAATCCTATGGCATAAGTAGCATAGAACTTGTAACTTAGCACTGATTTCAAGTCAGAGTTACAAGTCTTGACATTTTCATAACATGATGATGTTTTCAAATGTAAACTGGACTTTCTGGGGTTGAAATTGTGCTGAAGCACTATGTTAGCAGCTCTATTTTTAGTAAAAATACTATTATTAACCTATATTAAAAATATTTTATCTATGTCATTTAATGTTTTTTCATCTGGAAAAATTTTTACATAGTATTTTTTAAAACTAATAGCTCTTGATTAAAAAGACACAACTAGTCAGTCATCCCTATTCATAATTTCTATATTCCTAGAAATTACAGGAAGAGTCAACCTTAGATAGACACATCATCTAACAGACCCACCTATTTTAGTTAGAAAACACTTAGCTTCAATTTGTTATTACTAAATTAAGGCCATAGGTGGTCATACTGACATAGATAGACAGATAGATAGATAGATAGATAGATAGATAGATAGATAGATAGATCGATCGATAGATAGATCGATAGATAGATAATAGTAAAAACTCAAAAAAAATCTTAAATTTTGAGTATCAGACCTAGTATTCTTAGTTACAGTTATTATGCATTATTTTTATTGCCAAAGCCAGAAACTTAATATATGCTATCAGATCACAAAAATGATAGATTTGTATCTGTCATTTAGACTACATTTTTGTTCATCTGAATGTGAAAAGCCTTAGGCAACAAGATTTTTCTATCTGATTAACCCTCCAGAGAAAATGGAAGCCTGAAAATCTTTCTTTGCACTTGTATAGAAAGCTCGCCATTTAAAATAAAGAGCATAATTTACTATAAAAGGATAACAAAATTATTCATTAAAAGAAAATAAGGTATATTTAGATATATCTCTTCTTTCAGTTGAAAATTTTTACCTAATTTATTAAACTATATTTTTGAAGACAAAGTATCGTTGTATTCCTACATTCTTTCTTTAAGAAAACACGTGCATTGTATTTATCCTTCTAACTTTAAAAGCATAGTGCAATGTATATTAACCTGAATTGAATTGTTTATCTGCAAGTGCATTTACTCTCAGCTCTTTATCCTGATCCTTTCTTGCTTTCAGAGTTATCTTCTGCAGCATTTAAATATGAAAAACCACATTGCACAATTTCAGTTTGACAAAGAATTCAAGGTATTTGGGGTAGACTGGCTAAGGAAAAGATTGGATGATCGATTAACCTGATAAAATCAAGAATAAAAAGAGAAGAAAGATATCTGTGGACAGAGAGAAGATGAGAAGAAATACCTGGCAATAGAGATATTAGACTTTACTTCTGAATCCACTTGTATTACCTTTGATAGATTTTGTGCGTGTGTGCATATGTGTATCATTGCATGTTAATATAATTGCATGAAAGTGTTAGGATAATACAAGAAACCCCTTATACCTTGTACCAATATTCAACAATTTTTTTTACATTTTGCTCAATTTGCTTTTTCACTCTTCCTCACCTTCTCCTTCTTCTGCTTACCCCTTTCTTTCTGTCTCACCTCTCCCCACCCATCTAGGGCACATATGTGTATGCACACACACATAGACATATAATTTCTTCTGAGCTTTTGAGAGTAAATTGGAGACATAATGCCCCTTTACTCCTAAATTATTCAGTGTGCATTTTATAATAAGAGCATTTTCTTAGCCACAATCCAATTAGCAAAAGAGAAAAATATAACTGATTCAATACCACTATTTAACCCACAGTCCATTATCAGTTTTTACTAGCTGACCAAATAATGTCCTTTATAGCTATTGGATTTTACCTGTCCAGGATGCATTCAGGATCTCATACTATATTTAATTGTCATGACTCTTAAGTCTCCATTAGTCTGGAAGAGTTTCTTAATTTTTCATTGTCTTCTTAATTTTTTGAAAAGTTGATGTGGCAGTGATTTGGTAGAATAGCCCTCAGTTTAGGTTGCTTGGTGTTTCCTCCCGGTGAAATTCAAGTTACATTTTTTTGTCAGGATTTTGTGTCCTTCTGAGTATACCGTATCATCAATACATGATGTTGGCTGTCTCCAAATCATTGATGTCAACTTCAATCAGTGGGTTCCTGATGTTTGCCTGGTTTCTCCACTGTAAATTTTCCATTTTTTACTTTATAATTAATAAGTAATGTCTGGGGAGATACTTTGAGACTCTATTAATAACCTATTCCTAATCAAACTTCCACTCACGAATTTTAAGCCATTGTAATATTCTAACTCCATTATTCCTTCGACATTTATTAGCCTGCATTCTTCTACAAGAAAGAGCTTTCCTTTTTCCCCCATTAATTAACAAATTGATTAATTTATAACAGTGTGAACTCCCAGAATTTTTTATTATTAATGTGCATTTTGTTTCTGTCATTATTTTCATGCTAAACTTGCCCCATTGTTGACCAGCGAGCACCCCATCAAGCTGACTTCTGCTAAATTATGAGATTTTTCCAATTATTTCTTAAACACTTCATGAATTTCTGGCACAACAAGGCATTCTAGGGTCATTTTACACTTTCTCTGCACCAGTCCCGGAGTCAGCATTTATTCCAAAGGTCCCTGATTCCTTTAAGTGAAAAATGATATCTAGACACTTAAGTATGGGCATTAAGTTTGATTAAATAAACACACACACATACACACACATTGATGAGTTCATACTGCTACTTACAATTTCTACTATCATTGATATATTTATAAATTTGCTTAAGCCTAGTGATACAAAAAGTAGAAAAATGGTTTTCAGAATTATTAACTAATCCATACCACTGGGTAAAGCAAACTTCTTTAATTTAAGCAAGTCTTTTTCTAAGTTAAATATTTACAAATACACAAATCCACAAATCTTCATTATAAAACTAAATTTTATTTTTGATACATATATAACACCCATATAATGTACACCTTTATCAAAATATAGATAATTTCTGTCTCCAAGAAAATTTTCTTTTCAATCCCCCCACAAGAGACAGTTTTCTGACTTTTTTTCCACCATAGATTGTTTTACTTGTCTTAGTTCATAAAAATGAATGTATACAGTTCTTACCAATGTACTACTTTGTGCCTGGCTGCCTTAGGTGACCTAATGTCTCTGAGATTTATCAATATTGTTGCCTAATCATCAGTGTTTTTTTAATTGCTGGTAACTGTCTGTTTTATGAACAGACCAAAACTATATAAGTATGACACCATTTGATGACTTTTTAAAAAATGTATTACATTGCTAATATCAGCACCATTGTCTCTAAAATGGTATTGACAAAGTTATTGTGTCTATCTTCAGGGTAAAAGATTTGGGGAAGAAGTATACGAAGATTACTTGGGGTGGGGGGAAGTTGCTAATACCAATTCAAGTTCATCTTTCCATGGAAAATGGATCTTAAAATATGTGATGACCAAGGGAGAAATTTTCACAATATCCTTTGCTAAAATTTAATATAAAAAGAGTTGAATTTACAACCAAAAGGCATAAGTTCGAATCCCAAACCTAGTACCTGCTAGCCATGTGACTTTGAGCAAGTCACTTCATCTTCCTGAGCCTCAATTTTGCCATATATAAAAAGAGAATAATAGACTTTCCATCATACCAAAAATGGAAGACCAAATGAGTTGGGTAAACTATAACAAGCTATACAAATTTAACGTATTATGATATTTACCAAAAATACGGAGTTATAATAGCAGTTCTATGAATTGAGCAGCACTAGTTTTTTTTTTGTTTTGTTTTGTTTCATTTTTGCTGTTGTTCTTTTTTTCATTTGTTTCTTTCACTTCAGGAGTCTAGCGTGAGTTGGAAGCTTCTAAACTGGTGTCATCAAATTTATGGGACTCATTTTCTAATTTCAAGAAAATCAGCTTTGGGATTCAGACTCCCCTGGACCTGTTAATTCAAATCTAGTCTAGTTCTCAAGAAGCATATTAGCAACACAGGGAAGCCCCCAAATCTCTCTTGGATACCTTTCCTAATGTTTCATGGTGTAAATACTAACCAGAATATTTGTGTCTGGTACCAAAATGTTACCCAGAATTTTGAGGTAAGGCCTAAGGATGTGTATTAGCAGTATTTCACACTGCTATAAAGATACTACCCGAGACTGAGTAATTTATAAAGGAAAGAGGTTTAATTGACTCACAGTTCCACACGGCTGGATAGGCCTCAGGAAACTCACAATCATGGTGGAAGACAAAAGGGAAGCAAGCTTGGACCTTTTCACATGGCATCAGGAGAGAGAGAAATACAAGGAGTGAAGGGGGAAGAACCCCTTATAAAACCATCAGATCTTGTGAGAACTCACTCATTATCATGAGAACAGCATGAGGAAATGGCCCTCATGATCCAATCACCTCCCACCTCCTTAGACTGGTGGGAAATATGGGGATTATAATTCAAGATGAGATTTAGGTGGGGACACAGCCAAACCATATCAGAATGCCTTTCAACATAGCCACAACATTAGGTGTCATGTTTCTTATGTGTTGATTTTAGTCACTATTTTCATCCTTTAGTTCCCCTGACATGCTAAACAGATTCATGTGAATTTACCTTCCTGGGGATATAAAAAGGTGTTTGGTTATAATCTATATTGAAAGCATTTTGACTCTGTTAAATTTTATATCTTAATTAATGTGAATTGAAAAGAACTTAGTGACTGCAAATGGTGTGAAGAGATACTTATAGCTGTCTAGGCAATATGAGGTAAACTTACAATTCAATTTGTGTAATAAAAATTGAACTAAAGAACCTAAGAAATGGGAATTTATCAAAACTGCAAAGCAAGCATGAATCAATCCCATTGCTGCAACTGTTCTGGGAAGATAAGAACATAAAAGTTTCAGTAGACCATTTTGCTTAAAAGCCCTGCTCTGTAGACTCCAGATGATGAAAAGTGACTTCAGTTTGCCCATTTTATCCAGTCCCTTTTCATTACCTGCCTTAGAAACTCAAACCCAAGTCTCCCATGTGCCAGTCTCAATTCCGTAAAACCTCCTTTGTAACTGCTCTTTCCAAACCTTGTATTTATTTCTTGACAATACGATTAATAAAAATCAACTTGGTTTTGATATGGTTTTTCTGTTGATCTTTGTGGGGACCTGTACAATTTTATGAGGCTCCACTGGGTCCTATTCAAAACTCCTCTCTTATGTGGCCCAAGACCTCTGACTTGAGACTGTCTGGCACTTCCAACACCCCTTGACCCACTCCTGCCAGAAGCCTGTTCTAGGCTGCTGTGGTGAATAACTTTCCAGCAAGAGATAAGCTCTGATCTTTATGCAGTAAGCCCCCTGCTGGGTTCATCTTGCATCTTAGGAATTTGTCCTTTGGGAATATTTTTATTTCTAACCAAAGTTAACTACTTATTTTCTTTGGTGAAAGCTGCCTACTATCACTTTTGCCTCTTAATTTTTTTTTATTTCTAAAGAATGTAATCTCCTGTTGTATATTTACATAAGAAAACTCACAGGATAGAAGACAGAGATACTCCCTACTTAATCTATTCTCCAAATCTCCCCTAATGACTAATAAGTTAAAATTCTCATTAGAAAATCATCCTTTCTACAAAAAACTGCCTTGGGTCCTCCTTCAAAACTATGTAAGCACCACCTACCTTTTATCTTGTATTTGAAAAGTTTACTCTTATGTAGATTGCTTCCATATAAATTCTGCCTGTGGGGGACCATCAATTGTTCAGCTGTTGTACAGATGATCTGACGATCAGGAAGAGATGGAGGACTTAGGGCATGGAATATTATAACTAGACACTTTCAACCAAACATATTTATGTTGTTCGTGGGTTTGTATAATAGTTAATATAAACCACCTCCTAGCAGTCCTAAAAATTCTTATATCCACTTAAGCTCTCATCATGCACCTATCTCTCTAAATGGCATAATTTTTTTTACCAAGGACCATTTGAAAATACAGAAGCCATTTTGTGGAACATTTGATATGTCTAACAGTGTATTACCTTTCAGGTTAACAAGATAATAAGAATCAAAACATCCAATAATCATTTTTAAATTGATATGTAGATACTCTTCAAAGAGAGTTCAAATTAGCATCCTTAAAGGTCACTTTGCAAAGGTTAAAGAGAAACTCATTTCAATCTCTGATCTTCTCTTTCACTTTTTCTACCTCCTCCTTCTATCACTCCTTAAGCCTCTACAAGAATTTTTGTCTTTAAGGATACTCTACAAGAATGTCCTTTTCCTCAAGAAGTTCCTTCAAGTAGAAACTAAATATTGCTTTCAGGCTGAACTTCATGCCATTTTCAAAGAGTTTGCTAAACATGAAGAAGAGAAAACTAAATAATACTTGTGCCAATTTCATCAACAGAAACTTACTCTATAAAGGGAGCTGTAAACAAGAGACTTTTTTCAGAAGACCCAGAAAATTCTCCTACCAATAAACAAATTATTGTTGAATTAGTCATCTCTATACCCATGCTATACAAGCTTCAAAACAAAATTGAAGAGTTGGCCTTTGGCAAGAATACTGATGGGCTAATAATACCAGATAATCCATGAAAAATTCCATACTGATAATGTGTAAATTTTGCCTAAATGACTGATTCCCTTGAGGTAGATGCCAAAGAAGGCAATAAAATTAATTTTTAAAACCATAGAGATTAGAAAGAGGAGAGAAAACTTTTCATTTCCCAATGGTAAATTCATTTTTTATGTAGAAAACTTTAAGCAATTTACAAAAAATATTGTATTAGAACTAACAAATGAGTTTATCTATTTTGCAGTATGAAAAATAAATATCAAACAACCATTGTGCTTCTATATGTTAAGAATCACTTGGAAATGAGATACAAACTATTGCATTTAAAATATCATTAAAAACAAACAATGCTGTGAGATGAATTTAATAATATATGTTCTAGGCCTTACACAATGAGAACAATAAAATAATGCAGAGAGAAATTAAAGAAGGCTAAATAAATGGACAACTCTACCACATTCAAGGATTGGAAGGCTCAATATTATTATGATGGAATTTCTCCCCAAATTGGTCTATGTATGCAACTCAAACACTATATAAAATACTAAGTGTTTTTAGATTGACTGATTTCTTTACATAAAAATTCAAAGGACCTAGAAAAGCCAAAATAACATTATAAAATTTGTTAAAGTTTGAGAACACTACTTAATTTCAAGACTTACTATAAAGGTGCAGCAATCAAGTCATTGTAATATTGGCACAAGGATAGACATATAGAGTAAAGGAACCAAACAGAACATGAAATAAACCAACGTATATGTGGTCAACAGATTTTTTCCAATAAATTTATCAAGCTATTTCAGTGGGGAGAAAAAAATTTTTTAACAAATGGTGATGAAACAACTGGGTATATACAGGGGTGAAACGAACCTTGAACTTTTCCTCGTCTATGAAAATTAACTCAAAATTAATCTATACCTACATGTAAAAGTCAAAGCTATAAAATGTCTCAAAGTAAATGTAGTAGAAATTCTCAGTCATAGGGTAGAAAAACATTTCTTAAGTGGGATACAAATAACACAAGTAAATGAAAAACATAATTTGTACTTTATCAAAGCTAAACATTTATGTTCTTTGAAAGACACTGTTAAGGAAATGAAAAGACTAGTCATAGACTAATATAAAATATTTGTAAAACATATACCTGCTTTAAAAACTTAATCTAGAATATAGATTTTTAAAAGCTCATATAGAATATAGATTTTAAAAAGCTCTTACAACCCAACAAAAACGAACAAAGAACTAAACAGCCACTTTATAAAAAAGAAATATAAATGCCAATTAGGAACATATAAGATATTTGCCATGATACGCCTTTAGAAAATGCAAACTAAAGCCACAATGCGAAACTACTATATACCCACTAGAATTAAAACAAAATTGTAAAAGAAAACATCAAATTTGGCAGGGAAGTGGAGCAACTGGCACTCTTCTGTACTGCCAGTAATACTACATAGTAATACAGTTGTTCTGGGAAACAGTTTGGCAATTTTATACAAATGGCCAACAAGCATATGAAAAAATGCTTAACATCACTAATCATCAGAGAAATGCAAATTAAAACCACAATGAGATATCATCTTACACCAGTCAGAATAGCTATTATTAAATGTCAAAAAATAACAGATGTTGGTGTGGATACAGAGAAAAAGGAACGCTTATACAATGTTGGCGGGAATGTAAATTAGTACAGCCTCTACGGAAAACAGTATGGAGGTTTCTCAGAGAACTGCAAATAGAAGTATTCTTTGATCCAGCAATCCCACTACTGGATATCTACCCAAAAGAAAAGAAATTATTACGTTAAAAAAGACACCTTCACAGATATGTTTATCACAACACTATTCACAATAGCAAAGATATGGAATCAGTCAACTGTCTACCAACAGATGATTGGATAAAGAAAATGTAGTGTGTGTGTGTGTGTGTGTGTGTATACAACGGTATACTATTTCAATGAAATACTATTCAACCACAAGAAAATAAAATCATGTATTTTGCAGCACAGCATGGATGGAACTGGAGGCCATTATCTTATGGGAAGAGAAACAGAAAGTCAAATACCACATATTCTCACTCATAAGTGGAAGCTAAATAACATGCACACAGGACATAGAGTGTGGAATAATAGACACTGGAGGCTCAGAAGCGTGGGAGGATAGGAGGGGGTGAAGGATGAGAAATTACTTAATGGGTACAATGTACATTATTTGATTGATGGCTATACTAAAAGCCAGACTTCACCACTACACAATATATCCATGTAAACAAAACTGCATTTATACCCCTTAAATCTATACCAAAAAAAAAAAACCATAAACTTGCATTTGACATATATCCCAGTAACCTCATTCTAGGTATTTCCCCAAA
Organism: Gorilla gorilla gorilla; assembly: GCF_029281585.2. NCBI lineage: Eukaryota > Metazoa > Chordata > Mammalia > Primates > Hominidae > Gorilla > Gorilla gorilla. The sequence continues at coordinate 97,442,001 of NC_073235.2, forward strand.
AGACGTAAAAACACATTTACCTCAAAGATTTGTGCACCAATGTTCACAGACACAATAACACAAATTCCCCACCTAACAGTTTTATAGATGGCATTTACTTAAGGAATGATCAAAGAAAATACCAGGCTGGATATGCAAGACCCATCTCTGTATAACTTTTAGAATTCAATCCCTTCCCAGCTATTTAGCCAAAATTTCTAGAGAAAGTCACAATTTTCTAAATTGCCAAAGAACCAATATCTGTACCAATAGCAGATATCCTTTTAGGGTCATACATGATTTTGGCATGATGTGGAAAAAGGAAATTTCCTCATGTCTGATGCCCCCAGTAAAAGTAGGCAGAAAACACACAAATTATTAAAATCCTTCAATTGTCAAAGCAATTAGATATAATTTAAATTGAAGCTCACAGTATATAACACAAATTCTGGAACGTGGCTAATTGGGAGAAACATAACAGGCCACAAATATTGGCCATATATGTATTTTTGAATTTCCTATTTGCCACATAGAAATTTAAATATGCAATTAATTCGAATAATATATTTTATTTAAACACATATGTTCAAAATATTATCTTAAAATGTATTATAACTAATATAACAATATTAATGAGATACTTCACATTCTTTTCTATTAAGCATTCAAAGTTTACTGCTTCACACTTACAGTACATCCCCATTTGGATTAGCCAAAATTCAAGTGTTCAATAGACACATATGGATAATGCCTACCGTATCAGACACCAAAGCTCTAGAAGCTACTGAAAATGCCCTAGCTAATCATTATTATTTACAAAAAAAAAAAAGCTCCCTTGACATAGGTCTCCCCATAAGGACCATTCAACGATTAAGGGATAAATCTATGTATTTTTCCAAAGAGTCTATTATAAAAGCTGATAATTCAGCCTAAAATTCTGAGAAAAATACTATGAATTATCTGGTTGGAAAACCCAAGATAAATTTGGTGAGGCCAAATATTTGATTATTGGCACTGATAGCCTCAAATGGACATTCACAAAAATTATTCAGGAAAAGTTACCATTGTGAAAGACAAAAGTTGGTTACCATGAAAAAATAACATGGTGAGTAAAGTTGTGGTTTGTTTCTGACTCATAATCAACATAATACTGAAAAAACTGAATCACTTGAGGATATCTACACACCTATTTTAGCCCTGAATCTTCTCTAAGCTTAGTTAAATATTATAAAGGGCTAATTCATGATACTGTCTCATCATCAAGAATTAAAACTATCTCTCCACAATATCCCTGTTTTCAGCCATTACAAAATCTTCAACCTGAATTTCTGGTGTTTTGAAAAAGTTAACAAAGAAAGGCTGCCCTTGAACCTTGTTGGAAACAATTTTATTGGGTACTGTTAAGTATACATACAGTAATCAGACTTCAGTGTGTTGACACTTGGGTCCATGGTCTACAATTTAACATGTTCAATTCCATATGCCACTCTAAACTCTTGGGTTACCTCCAGATGAGGATACCTAGATATTTCTCAGAAGTAGTTGATGTCATAAAGCAGACAACTTCCACCAGGAATTTTGGCTCGAGCAGATGACTCTTGATGCCCATAGTCTCTACTAAAAATCTGTGTAACACAAATAATAATGCTTCTTTAATCTGCATAGAGTTATTCTTTATTTTCCTAGCTATCTTCTTTTCTCTCTGTGGGTTTAAGGTTCTGGATAGCTGAGATACTGGTAGCCTCTTTACTATTGCTCCACTAATGTCCCTATTCCTATTATTGTTCTTCTCACTCCTCATCTAATTCCTGGCTATGATGTATTCATTATTTGGCTAAAACATGCAATCAAATCAAAAGTCAAATTGTTTCTAATTTTCTTTGGATGCCATCCAGCTTCCTTTCATACCAGTTGAAAATCAGTTAATTTCATGAGTATTTGTATTCAAACACAAAATGGCAAACATAACCCTAGACTAGACAAAGTCAAAAGATTTTTGTCACATGATACGTAATATTGGCAGATTCTGTCTCCCTAAAACAAACCTGGGGCTTTTCATAGGAGCTAGACTTCATAACTAAACATTCACAGAACTAAAACTTGGTGAACAACTAAGAAATGGATTCTATGCAAGTCAAACTGCCTCATTTTTATAAACCTTCCAAAGAAACATACTACTCAGGCCCTACCTAATTCATGCTCTTTTAGTATAGATCCGCTTTTTGCTCTTTAATTCCTCTGTCTGGTGCAAGACCACTCTTGCAGAGTGACATTGTAACCATATAACACAAAAAATCTTATGGGAATATTTTGGCTAAAAATTGATCATCAGGTGGTCACCAATGCCTAGTAGTGTATTTTCATCTGAAAAGCTTATTTGCTACAAAGTACAAATTGAAGAGAGACTTGCTGCCTCTCTCTTCGATGTTGGAAACAGGCACCTGCTTTTCAGGTAATCCCTGATATCACTCTTTGTCCATACTGGCCTATCAATTCGCTTTCTCGAAAAAGAGAGAGAGAGAAAGAGAGATCCTCAGCTAAGTTAAATCAAAAAGAATGTCTGGGCTTTGATTGAGACCCAAGTCTTATTCATTGATGTGAAATTGTGGAATTCTGGATATCTGTTTTTTTGTTCTTAACCCTCCCTTTCTCAAGCTTTCCAACAGGACACACACGAAAAAACAGGGACCATCCTAATATCCTACTTACTATGGTTCAGAGATTGGCAGGAGATATAGGCAATATCATTAAGACATATTATCTTCTCACTCAAGAAGTTCACAAGATTATGGTCCAAAGCACAGCAGCCCTAGATGTAATATTGTCCTCTCAAGTTGGAGCACATGACATATCAGGGGAAAATCTTGTGCCATTATCCCTACAAGTCTTTCTGGGGTCTTTAAGGTAACTAAAACTATAAGAAAAAAAAAATTAGAAAATTAGGAAATTTGGCTAATACCACTCTATCTAGTTCTACTGAATTTTGAAATTACGGTTGAAATTTGTGCTCTTGGTTTAACTTGGCACAGTTGGCTCCTGACCTAGCATCAACTACAAAATCTCATCACAATCCTTTTTTTAGTATTGGTCTCTGCTATGATTTAGACATGTTTTGTTTGGCCCTGCTGAGTCTCTTGTTGAAATTTGATTCCTAGTGTTGGAGATGGGCCTGGTGAGAGGTGTTTGGATCATGGGGGTGGATCCATCATGAATGGCTTCCAAGGGAGTGAGTGAGTTCTCACTCTTAGCTCTTGAGAGCACTAGTTGTTGAAAAGAGCCTGGCACCTTTTCCCTACTCTTTCAGCTCCTCTCTCACCATGAGATCTGTACATGCTAGCTCCCCTTCACCTTCTACCATGAGGAGAAGTTCCTTGAGGCCCTCATCAGAAGCAGATATTGGTATCATGCTTCTTGGACAGCCTACAGGGGCTGAGACAAATAAACTTCCTTCCTTTATAAATTACCCAGCCTCAAGTATTTCTTTATAGCAGCATAAACGAATGAAGACAGTCTCTGTTCCAATTCTGAAATGGTGGTCTCCATTATCCTAAATTCCACTCTGTCTCCAGATAATACAATAATAACTCAACAGAAGCAAGAGCTAGCTTATATTGAAGTCCAAATGTCAATGAATGTGACAAAAGTCAACCACAGTTTAGATCTGGACTGAGCACCTTGGTAGATGGTCAAACTTGCACTTCTGGCTAAAGAATGACTAAAGAGAAGATGAGAAATAAAAACTCAACTTGAAAATCTAACAAATGAAAATCTACTCTGACTTCAAAATTAAATAAACCACCCCATTTTCATAGTTCTGAAAATAAGAAAATACAAAATGCAGTGAAGTGTTAACTTGAAGGCCCCCAAACAATCAAAAGTAATCCCATCTGGTTATTTTAGCTTATCTCTCTAGCAGTTTCCTTGCCTGTGAAGTCTACCTCAAAAAACCACCAAATTTCTAACCTTAACCCTGGTGCCAGATTTATACAAATAATTCGGCAACTTTCCTTTTATAGGTATTACTAAAACTTTGTGCTTAACAGCATTCTACCTTGCCAGAAATATTATGAATAAAACCAGCTTGTTTTTTGAGATAGGCTTTGCTAGTGATATTTATTGGGATTCCAACAAATTATACCTTTGATTACTTTTTCATTTACCTAGCTGATATGCATCTATTATTAGCAGTTTTAATATAAAATAGTAGTTTTTATGTGTAAACAGTTAAATTTGGTAAAGCTGTTGTTCTTTGACCCAAACGATATGTATTTACTGTTTCCCAGAAATTTGCTACATACATACATACACACATACAATATGTGGATACATACAAAAACAGACACACACACATACATACATACACAAAATATATGGATACACACACACACCAAACAAAATTTTCTAAATTGGCAGATCATTTATCTGCATAATTACCCCAATTGTTATCAAAATAGTAACTATGGGGAGAAGCAACATCAAGAACTCTGAGTAGTGAAGACTCTCCTCTAAAAACCCTGACCTTGAGTAAACAGAATGGCTGAAAGTATGAAAATGGAATGAAATGGTAAAGATGGGAGAAAATAATGTTCAAGACAGGTCTGTATTTCTGAACTCTTTGTTAAGCAAGTCCTCCTTAGCTGTTCTGAGGCTAAGCAGTTTACCTAATTTACCACCTAAAGCCATTTATAAATAAATCAAACAGAAGCTATGAAAGGAAGCTAAATCATCCATCATGCCTTTTGAGGCCTAGTCTACCTAAAAACAAACATCATTTAATTCCAGTTTACTGTAGCAGCAAGTGGAAATAACACGAAGTCCTTGTGAGCCTGGCACTGCCTCCTGACACAGAGATCTGGTGCCAAGTTGCTGAGTGATTTCAATATCAGGGTTGAATAATCATTTTCATCATTCATTTTAAATGAACAGTGACATGTCATTAATTAGTATTAATCAGGAAATTATCCCATAAGCGCAGAGAGAATGGTGGCCCACACACAGCTCATTAAGCTTACAGAGCTTAAGACATGAACTGAAATTTTAGATGCAAATAACTCATTTAAAAAAATCTTTCTAATATAATATGAAACAAAAATGGATTTTAAGTAAATATTTTTAAAGTAAATGAAATATTAGCTTTGGTCAATAACCATGACTATTTGTTTTTCTAAAGGAGGAAAAAAATATTTTCCACTGCAAAAGAAGTACTACAGATCAAAAAATAAATGTCACATACGAAGAAAAAATTCTACCAATAAATTAATATCTCAGCATGCTATTTTATAAACGACATTTGTAGAGAAGGCAGAGTGAAATCTATGTAATAAACAGTTAATCCAAAACTTCAATTTGACTATTAATTGATCTTCTTGCTGATGTTAAAGAGAAATATTATTACTAAGAACCAAAAATAAGAAAAGCATATTGACTTCTGTATTTTCTGTGCATCTTAAGCATTTGACAGACATTTTCTTGGAAATAATTGAAGTGAGCCTGTGACTTCAAGGAAGACACCTTATGTTTGTTGCCAAAAATGTAAGCTTTCCAACAAAAAGCAAAATTTTGAAAAATTTATATCTACCATATGATAACTTCCCACAAAATGTATCTTCTGATGAGATCAGTGGTGATATTAACAAATGTGACTTTTTTCACATTGGAAAATCAAATATGTTGACATTTAGAATATTTGCATCACTCAGTAAACCAATGTTTTCCAAATGACCAATCCATGATGTTAAAAAAATATAAAAAATAAAAAAATTGAGTCAGGCATGGTGGTTCACATCTATAGCCCTAGCTACTTGGGAGGCTGAGGTGGGAGGATTAAAGCCACGAGTTCAAGGATGCAGCAAGGTATGATCACATCATTGCACCACTCCACTCCAGCCTGAGCAATAGAGTGAGATACCCCATCTAAAAAAAAAAATCAATAAGGGCCAAAAGATTTTAATGTCACAGAGTACAAAATTCATTCATATGGTTTCTGATTGCATGTTGCAACTAACTTTTAAGAACCTAGCAGTTCCAAATGGTGGTATCAAGAAAAGGTTTTGAAAATAATCCTACCTTTTTCAACTATATGTGAAAGAAAATCTTGCTTAATATATTTTAAACAAAACAATGCATTGCAACAGATTAAATGTGGGTGTTGGTATAATTTATTTCCTTGTGGCAGTATGGCTGAAATATCTTCAGCTCCTCAAAGCCACCCTTAGGTCCCTGCTACATGTCCGTGTTCTTAGGCTGTTCATACTGCAACAGCTTGCTTCTTCAAGGGTAGCAGGAGAGAGTGTCCAGTCTTCTAAGACTTATATAATATAACCTAATCAAAGGAATGGCATTCCATCGCTTTTGCCATATTCTATCGGCTAGAAACAAATCACAAGCTCCGTCTGTACTCAAGGAGAGGGGATTATACAAAGGAAGGGGAGGAGAATATTGGAAACCACCCTGGAGTCTATCACACAAAGTATTGATGACTCCTAAAACAACGGCAACAAAACAACCATTAGCATTCTTTATATAGCATTTCTCCAAACCTGCACAATTTTACTTTGGAGGTTTAAAAAATCAGTTTCTCTCTTGAGAAGCTTTAGGAAGTCCTTTAGAACATTTCATTATAGCTGAGCATGTATCAAATGATTACTAGTTTTTTGAATAAGAAGTATTAAAATAAGCATGCTCCTGCTGTGTTAATCAGAGACTTCTGGGTTGTTAAATTAGCATAAATTATACAAGAAAGTATATTCCCCAGTCGTCTTTATTCTCAACTTCAGGGATTCTGTAACTTTTTCTTTAATAGGCGCTTATTCTGTACAATAGGGCATGAGCCAATTCTTCCATACGTGACATCACAGAAAACTATCCCAATGAGACCATTAACTAAAAAAATCTCATAACAGTTTCCATTAAGCATTAGGAAAGTAATCCAACAATAAGTTATTTTTCAGTGTCTGATCAGTTAATCCAATGATGAAATCAGTCTGGTTTCAAATGTTAAATATATTTAAGTGAATCACATTGAAACTTGAATTAATTTCAAAACAACATTTGCCTTCTGAGCTCAACTACTGAAATATAAAGCAATCACTCTGCACAGTGATATTTCCTGGGAACATATGGACCTCATGATTTAAAAAAGAGAGGTAAAAATATGTGGCAAAGACAAGTAATGAAAGGAAAACAGAGTTATTAGACAGAAATAAAGATATAAAAGTATATTTTTTACCATTACCTCTTATCTCTGTTCTTATATCTTACTTTATCTCCCTTGTTTCCCCGTTCATTTTTAAACATACTGTTTGTTACCATATCTTTGGAGCCTAGAACAATGTCTATATATACTAAGTACTCAAAAAGTATTTGTTGAATAGATGAACTATGAATAAGTAAATTAATTCTATTTTTAGTGTTTTTATCTTTCTGTTACCTAATTCTTGCCACATTTTTATTCTTTATGTCCTCACATAGGCTATCCCATCTTAAAGGTCTGAGGAATAACCATGAAAAATGAAAAGAATCACCTACTTGCCATTGATTTAATTAAGAGGAGGAAGAATTAAGATATTGATGTAGACAGAAAGAATTGCTGGTTCAGTGTGCAGAACAAGTAAGCCCTGAATAAAGAATAAAGCCCCCAAAGCATCACGGAGAGATGAAATTCAATACTATTTTAGGTGGAATAGAGGGTTTGAATGAGCCTCTGTTTTTACATTACTCTGGGCTGCTGATTCTGTTGCTCCTGCTAATGCCTCATGGCAGGTGTGCGAGCCTCGCTTTCAAGTCTGATATTTCACAAGATAAACTGGCATTTAAGCTCCTCAGGCTCTCCCTGGGAGTCATTCAATGAATATACCAAAGAGCTTTTGGTTCACTATGATTCCACAAAGGTCAAGTCCTAAACACTTAATGGATATGTGATGATTAAAAGGACTATTTACCATAGAAGGTTAGGCCTAAGAACATTTTTTTTCCTAATTTTGATTGCAAATTATTAAGAATAAAACAAAACACTGCCTCAACAATCTGCGTAGACAATATTATTTTAGAGTTTTGTGATTATAAGAGGTTCTTATTTTAAGTACCTGTATTAATATGACAAAACAATTGCTTTGATGTAAATTAAATATTTTTGTCTAAATTCATATTTTCACTATTATGAGCATTGGTCGGGATGCTAGGAATGAACGTTTTTTATTTTATTTTTATACATGTCCATTTTTAACCAAAGGCTTACTATGAAAAGGAGTAATAAACTATTAGTTAAGAATATTATTCTTCCTCTTCAGGTAAGATCACCTCACATTTTGACTGAAAGTATTTAGTCCAACACCTAACTAGTTAAATAGGCAGTTTTACTAGTATAGATAACTTATTTATATAAATTTATTTTTATAATAGTTTAACTTTTTATCAGCAGCTTCACTTAGTAAATATTACCTGAGCTATTTAGTTTCATTCCAAACACCTGATCTAATAAGGATACGCAGTCACTGAGTTTACAAGGATTCTTAGAAATGAAGAAGTCCTCTGCTTGTTAGAAATTATAATTACTGGTTAAAAATATAAGTCAATAGTAAAATTAGATGATATGACAGTGTTGGAATTCTCTGCTGAACTAACGATCACCAAGTAAAATGTCATTCACGTTACGGTTTTGACAATCTGAGGAGTTTAATTCCGGAGAAAAGGTACTAGTGGTCATTGACAGAGCTGGTCAATCCTGCCTGAGCTGAGCGTCAGCTGTTAAGACTTGGATGTCCTGGGATGAGCCCAGATGAACCTCAAGCCTGCTGAATCACACACAAACTTTAGGAAACAGCTTCTGCTGTTGACTTTTGTTTTCAGTCATAAGCAATTTTGAGAAAAAAAAAAAAGAGCTTAGACAAGATGATGGTTTCTTGGTTAGATCATCAGCACTCATTCAGTCAACATTTATTGAGCACATGCTGGGAACCAAGAACTGAGAAAAGTTTGAAAAGACTATTCCTGCAAATTCCCAGACAGCTGTAAATAAAATAAAATAATCAGGATTAGAAGCAAAAATATATGACACACTGCAATCATGCAAAAAAATGTAAGTTGAAACAAGATATTAAAGAATAGAGAATAAGGAACTTCAGTATGGGGAATACAGTAAGAAAATAAAAGAGAAAAAGTTTCTGCGTAGAAAAGCATTAAGAAAAATAGTTCTTATAAAAAAGTGAAAGATAGTGGATGAATAAATAAAATATCTGAGTAATACAATCATCTGTCTATAGGGAAATACTAAAATATCCAATTCAGTGTGTCCATTTTTAACCAAAGACTTAACATGAAAAAGAGTAATAAACTATTAGTTGGGAATATGATTCTTCCTATTCAGGTAAGATCACCTCACATTTTGACTGAATGTATTCAGTCCAACACCTAACTAGTTAAATAGCCAGTTTTACTAGTTTCACTGCTTTTCACAGATTCAGTGGATTAAGCATAGGCTAAACCAGCCACATTAAATACTCTGTCACTTTCGTATAACAGAGACATCTTTTATAGTGAGTGTAGTGAGAACAGTGAGTACATAATGAGAATAATTAAAGCATTACAAAGCATAAATTATTTGTCCAGCTTTGGGTTAAAAATAATATGCATATATAAAACATTTCATTATTACTTCTATAGGTTTGGATTTAAGAACCAAAAGGTATATATTCATTATTTCTATGTAAAAATATCAATATCTCAATGGCATAAACTAACATCTATTTTTCAGGCCATGAATTCTGCAGGTTATCTGAAGTTCCAATAATCTAGACTGATCTCAGTTGGGACAGGCTGGACTCCAGGCTTTGGTGGTTCCAGGTATACTCCATTTGTCTCACATCCTCAAACCCAGACTGATGGCATAGCAGCCATCTAGAGCACGCAATGTTTGCAGTAATCACAGAAGCAAAGAAGGTGAGTACAAACAATTGATGTCTACTGATATCTCAACTAAAATTCAACATACTATGCTTTTATCCACATTCCACTGGCCAAGCAAAATGCATGGCCAAGCAAATCACATGACCAATAGGGCAGGGAATATACTCTGCTGATAACTGAAGGCATTGCAGAACAACATGAGAAAAAAAAAAATATATATATATATATATATATATATATATATATATATATATATATATATATATATATATATATATATATGAAGGGATGGAACAAGAGATTGAAACCTCTAGTCTAAACTTTCACAAGGTGAATTAGGTATAACATCTCATGGACTACATTCTGCTTCAATAGAACTTGAAGGAAAATAGACTTGAGATGGTTGCACTTCGACCAAACTCAGGATCAAAAGCACTCATGATCAAAAAGAAAATGAGCCTTTTGGGATATGAGAGCACTTTGACATTACTATCATTCAGGAATACTAAGCAGAACCACTGCTTTCACTCCCAAATATCCTTGCTGATGCTGAAATTAGTTCAAGCATCACAAGCCAGTTTCTATTATCAGGAAATGAATTATACCAATTGCTAATGAAGTTGGTTTTATTAAAAAGGGTACAGGTATGAACACATACACTTTTCTGCATTATATTATGACCTGTATATTTTAAAGAGAGAGTCTCGCTCTGTTGCCCAGGCTGGAATGCAGCGGCGCCATCTCTGCTCACTGCAACCTCTGCCTCCAAGGTTCAAGTGATTCTTGTACCTCAGCCTCCCAAGTTGCTGGAATTACAGGTGTGCACCACCACACCTGGCTAATTTTTTGTATTTTTAGTAGAGATAGGGTTTCACCATCTCCTCTACTCCTGCCAGAGATACTAGAAGATATCTTGACTCTTTACAGTGAGAAACTGGCGTGATTCCTAAAGGGAAAATCTACAAAATTGTGGTGTACCCCATAAGATTTTCAAGCTAATATGCACTAGCCCCCAGGGTTCTCTCACCCTCAAGACAGTCCACACTCAACCTGAATTTATCAAAATTACCACTTAAAATTTCCTACCAGCTTATGGATCTAGCAGCTCTGCTCCAGGTCAGCAGATCTCACCTGTGACTGTCTAGATTCACCTTTTTCTCCAAATTTTGGTGTAGTAGTTGTCTTTTGATATCACTTCTCCTGTGGGTCCAAGAAAAGATGATTTTCAGTTTGTTCAGCTTTTTTCACATTGTAAAGATGGAACTGATAACTTTCAAGCTGAAATGTGTCAGAGCTGAAACGGAATGGATTAAAATTTGGAAAATAAATTTTAATTTTAAAAAAGAATAAGAAAACCATAATATTTGTAAGCATTTCTTGAAGTAGAAGCAAATAGATTATTCATTAAATTCTCCCATTAATTGTGGTCAACTAAGTTCTGATTTTTTAAAAATCTGCGGTTTTCACAAACCTGTGGGATTCTATCTAGAGAACCAAGGAGCCAGGGGAAAGTGATTCTGATCCAGGCAGCATTTGATCCTGTTTTGTGTAGTCAGCTCATTTCCTTTAAGTGTCTGAACCTGAAGCTAATTAAATCTCCAATAAGTAAGTGCAGCATCTTCCCACCAATTCATGAAATACCTGAAAGCCTGCAAATTTAACATTATAAAATGAGAAACATTCAAAATCTGTTGAATTGGTTCAATATCTCTTTATTCTCTACCTTTTGACCAAGTGGTACAATAATTTCTTTTACCTAATCTCTGCGATTGTGTTTCTCAATATGTTTTCCAGGACCACTGGCATAATCAGATGGACATTTGGTACCCAGACACACTGAACCAAAACCTTTGGGAGTTAATCTACATTTTCAAAACTTCCTATGTAATGATTATGAACATTATAATTTCTCTTTGCCAGAGGTTCTCAAAATGTGACTCTGGGCCAGCTTGTTTCAGTAAGTCTTCCATGTGATTCTGATGTATACTGGAGTTTGAGAATCGCTGCTTTGTACTGTGGAAATAATCCGTTGCTTCTACAAAGATGACCTCCATTTTCCAAAAATCTTGAAACTGTACAGAGTTGTGTTGACTATTTTCAACAAATCATTTTGAACAATCAGAGTGGCAATGTAATACATAATTTGTAATCAATAATCAACAATAGGTTTAACACATGGCTAAATTGTTTTTCCTTCGCTCATCAGAATTACTCTATCTATAAGGTGATAGATCCCTGCTTTTATGTTCTATATTTTACTGTATTATTCATCTTCAAAGTACAGAAATGTTAATTGTTTAACAACATAGAAAACAAATGTTTTCCAAATACATTCAATATAAATTATTTTGGGGGAGAAAGTATAGATGGAAATAAATGTTCATTTAGTGTTTTAACTATTATAAAATAGACAATTCAATATCTTTCAGTTTTCAAAATTTTCAGGAAAATATTATGCAATTGAAAAAGATATGCTCTCCCATACTTCACCTTGCTTTTACCTAAAGGTATATTAATATCCATATAGCTTTAAAAGGATAAAGTACTTTTTTAGGTATTATAAAATATTTATGCTCTTAACTATTTAATAAGCCATTTCATTATAAATAAATAAAGTATTTAATGACATAATAGATGAGTTTAAATGAACTATAAAAATGCATGTGATGTAATATTAATTTTTGTTAAATGCAAGTTTCAGTGTTTTTTAATGAATGAGTAAGGAAATGATTTAATTGAAATAGGCTAACACTACATCAAACATGAAGAAACAGAAATTATAATTTTATTTTAGTAGTCCTCATTCCAAGTTGGCACGAGTCTCACATTATTCCCTGAACTATTCACAGTGTCTATGACAGTCTTCCCTAGCATAGTTTCAAAAATAAAGAAACCATTATAAAATTGTAACTATCACATTTGTTACCATTTTGAAAAGAAAAAAAAATCTATACCTTTATTAGTTAGCTTCTTCTTTAGTCACTCAGTAATGATGCACATTTTTACAACAAAAGCATGAATACATTGTGAGCTTATGTCTTTAAAGTTATTCTTTCAATACTTTTTGCAGATCAAAGAGCCATTGTATTGAGCATGTCACAAAAAACTCAAAACTGTGAAATTGTCCATTAAAGTTTAATAAAAAGGAAGAATTAAATTTTCAATCCCATCCTATAAGCTGACAGATAGTTAATGTCCAAGGATGTCTATCTAACCTTTGAAACAGTAGAAATATAAAATAGATTTTAATTACGAAATATTAACAACAGAAAGAATATAAGAAAAATTGAATTATGTTAATGGAATAGAAGCAACATCACTTTTTTATGTTTTAAAATGTGTCATCATTTTAGAATAAAGTTTTGTACTTTAATCATGTCAAATAAGGTAAGCATGTAGTCATCCTCATGTGAATTTCTCAATTACCCTCAATTTTTTTTCACTAAAATATATCAACACACTCCCAGGGTAGCCTGCAATATGAATAAGGAGTGATAAAAAGTTCATACTATATATAATAGTATTATACTTATGATTTCACTAAAGGATTTTTCTGATTCTATAAATATTCCAGAGCCAAGATTCTAATAGTTATATACAGGGAGAGAGATCTATATTCTAGAAGCAATTAGTTTAGTTCCAGATTTTAGTTTTATGTAATAAAATAATGGGACAATTTTGAGTTAATATTTTAAAAGTTAATAGTGATATTTGTTTTCATTTTATTTTGCAAAGCATGTGCATAATTTGTCTTTAGGTCATTTAGTAGGGAAAGGAGTTGATATTTTTGGCATAAATCCTAAATTCTATCCATAAAAATCTCATGTCTTTCCCATTAAGTACTATGGTATTAGAATTAGTCGATACAAAAGGTATTGTGGTTTTAATATGCTTTCCTCTTTTCTCCCCACAGCCACTATTGAGCTAAAAGAATCTATGCTATGGAAGAGATGACCTCTGTTGAGCAGGCAGTAACAAAGGCCATACAACCCAGAGATAGTTAGACAAATCCCCAGAGGATTATACATCTAAGAAGCTTGTAGGAAAGAAAACAGGTAAAAGCTATTAGAAACTAGATAAATACAATAATTATTCATTTTGCTTACAAATCTCACCTTTGGCAGTAAAACTTGAATGAAAGACATAGTCAGGTAAAAAACAATAATAATAAATATTCCATTTCACCATGCCTTTAGGAAAACTACTAAGGTTGTATAAAAATAATGCATGAACAGAGCATTAGTTTTAATTGTTTGCTTATTTCCCTTATGTTGGAATTCATTTTCTCTCAAATTAACCACAGCAGCTACTTTTCCTCCTCTACAATGACCTTTCCTCCAATCTATCTCTTTGCCACTGTAAAATAATGTGCATTCTATTACTTTTGCTATGCCACCTTAAGGCCTACAATAGATTTTCCATCATTTATATCAATTTTAAGATTTTCCTTCTCTACTTTAAGTACTTTATACTCAAAGTGTGTCCAAATATATCCCACTTCTGCCACTCTGAAGTACATATTACTCCTCTTAACTTAGAGACACATACTCAAAACTTTCATAGTTCAGATTGCCACCTTTGAACATCCACCAAATGTAAGAAATAACTCTCCTCATAGCCTACCATGCAATATGTCTGTGGTGAATTGATTATACTAATAGCCCTAACTCTTCACATGTTCCTGTATCTAAAAAACACACCTGTATTTAATGAGACATATGAGAAAATTCAGCTAAAATCAGCTGAGTTTAGCCCAGACCAGCAGATGTGCCCAGCCAACTCAAATATGTGAGAAATAACAAACTGCTGTTGGGCTAAGCTTCTACATTTAGGGATAAAAAGAGGGACAGAGCCTAGACATGCAAATCAGAGCAATTTAATGGAAGGAAAATCTGTCTAGTAGCTAAGTTTGGGAGACAATAAAACAAATCTGGAAGTCTATGCCATAATTGAACTTAGGTCTATGACCATGGAGAAGAAGCAGCTGACCCAGTCAAGACAGGTTATGAACCAAACGATTGACAGCCTTATAACAATTTAATTTCATGTAGCGCTACATGAATAAAGTGCATAAAAATAAATGTGACTAAAGATAAAAAGAAAAATCTAAATTCACTTATAGGCATAGTTCACATAAGGCCAAATTTAATGTAACTTTTGTGTATTTGAATAAATTCAAGAAAAGAACCTATAAAATTGCCCTTTACTCATTTATCCAGTCAACTAATATTAACTGACCACAAATTGGCTGATTTTTCTATTTTAATTTTTTGTTGTTTATTTTTTCTACTTTGATTACCTGAGTCGGTAGTTCTTTTAGCCAAAAATCTAGCTTGAGTAGTTATTATTTCTTATGCTTTTCCATGTTTTAATTCATTAACTTGTGCTTTTTATCTTTATATTAATTTTTCTTTAAATAGCCTTTGGTTTATTTTGTTTGAAAGAACATATTTAGTTCATAAAGTAGTCTTTCTTGTTTAATAATATAGGTGCTTGGCTGTGATTCTTTCTTTAAGCCTTACGTTAGCTGTATTCCTTAGGTTTTAATACATGCAGTTTTAAGTTTTCATTTTTTTTTATCTATATAATATGCCAGCGATGCTTTATTTTTCTTTACCTCAAAGATTTTTGAAAGGAAGAATTGTTTTTCTTTTTAAATTTCCATATGGAATTTTTTGTTTATATCCTTGTTTTATGCTATCACTTTAAATTGTATTGATTTTTGAGTTCCAAAAAGTTGTTTTGTACCACTTCTTCATTTTGAAAATTATTAAAGTTTTCTTTGCTCTTCATCTAGGATCAGTTCTAGATGTTCTTCTGTGTGTGTGTGATTCTGTCTCTCTTTCTCCCCAACTGTACAATTCATTATATATTATTTAAATCTACCTGATTAATTACACTAATTTGCCCTTCATAGGCTTCTTTTGTGATTTCGTTCCTCAGATATAAGAAAGATAAATTAATGTTTTAATTATAGTTATGTTACTGTTTATTATTTTACATTGTTTCTCATGGCTTTTGTTTTCTTAATATTCATGGCATATTACTTGGTACATAAAGATTCACAGACTCCATCCTTTTACTTTCCATTTTTATTTCAAATGTATCTCTTATATATACCACATAAAGATATATTATTATTATACCATCTGAAAGTTATTTTTAATAAAATATTTTACTGATATGAAATTTAATCAGAATTCCATCATGTTATTTTGTTTTTATGTTCTCTTAGTGTTTTTCTTTTATATAATGTGATTTGTAATTTTGTTTGTATAATACTTGTTTTGCTTTGTTTAATACTTGTTAGTATAATATTTGTTTGTATAATACTTGTTTTGTTGTTTAAAATTTTTTTTTCTGTAATGTGGAAAGAGTATGATCTGTTCAACTAATCTGTAGCATTATACATGTAAATATGATTATTTTAATCTTGAAAACTTAAATGTATATCACTTCCACTTTCCAATTTTATCAAATTATTATGTCTATATTGTCAGGATTTAGAATATTTACATTGTCTTTTGTAGCCATAATTTTAACAATTGTTATGAATTGAAATAATTTAATTCTTACTACCAGTCCCTTCCTTCACAGGTTTTAAATTTATCTCCTGGTAAGCTAAATTTCCTTTTTTTTTTTTCCTTTGTCTTGCTTTTCTAAGAAGAATGTGTGCTGCTATTGTTTCTGAATTCTTACATGTTTGAAAATGTTTCCTTCCTGTTTTAACTCTGAGCAAAAATTTGGTTGGTTAAACAATTCTTAGAGCATCCTTTATTTTACTAAAGATGTTGTAGACAATGTTTTGCTGTTGGGGCATATAAAGTATAGAACCAACCTAGTTTAGTTTTCCTAAAAATGGTGACAAATTAGTCTCCTCAAACGTGCACGGTATTTTTTTCTCTATCTTGAACGTCTAGTAACTTTACCAAGACATGTCTCAGTATAGATTATTTATAATAACTTGATAAAATTTCTGATAAACTATTATCTGGAGAAATTGTCTATCTCTTTTCTAATAAAGCTGTTATTTTAAACCTAATTTTTAAAATAAAAATTAAACTTTAAGTTTAAAATTTTATTAAATAAAAATTTTATTTTTATGAATGTCATGTGAGATATTGGGGAAAATGCTATATTGAGTTTCACATGTAAGTTACATCAAATAGATGTTTTGAGGCTAGAAAATTCTTCTATTCCTACCTATTTAACAAGATGTATATGATCTTGTAATTTTATTTAATTTCCTATAATACCAGTAGTTAACTCACACTGGATTAATATATTTTAAAATGTATGATTAATATGATTCAATCACAAGATAGAGAAAAGACTCAGGCTTATACTGTGGTAAAGAAGTAAAGATAAAAGTAAAAAGAAAAGAATATTTTTATAACTTTTTCTGCTTTCCAAAATTTTTCTACTTTTAAAGCAAACTAAATATGTCCTGAGAAGGACTCCATACTTTTATATTCGAGTCATTGTGGACGAACCATAACCTAAATTAGTAGGCCGATAAAATTGAAAACCTAACTTAATAGTGTGCACCTGTAAGAAAAGCTGAGTTTTGGCCAATTCCAGCGGCCATACTTCAACCACTCATGGACTGCTGAATGTTCAAACTGCATTCAAATAAGGCTAACGCCGAGCTGTAACCAATATCGCCGTTTCTGTACCTCACTTCCGATTCCTGTATGTCAATTTACCTTTTTGTCTGTACAATTCTTCTGACCATGATCCACCCCTGTAGTCTCTCTGAATCTGCTGTGATTCTGGAGGCTGCCTGATTCGCGAATTGTTTCTATTTTTGCTCAATTAAACTCCATCAAAATTAACTCGTCTGAAGTTTTCTTTTAACACCACCTTCTAATATACTTAATCAAAACTTGGATTTACCTTCATGTGTTCAAGGCATTGTACTGAGTATCTTGTAATGCACTTAATACAAACTCAGGTTGTGCCCATAGTATATGAACATTTATAAAGCAGTTAATAAAATAAATGAGATGTCTAAGTATTTCCCCTTAATTTTGATATATTTCTGTTTATTGCTCCTTTATATCCCCACCCACTTCCCTACTTCATTGACTTTCTGCAGAGAATATAAAGGATAGAACTAGTGCTTTTTATTCCATTCAAAAAGCTGCTAGATTCCACCTCTGGGGGCAAAGTATAGCAGAACAAAAGGCAGCAGACAGCTTCTACAGATTTAAACGTCCCTGTCTGACAGCTCTGAAGATGGCAGTGGTCCTCCCAGCACTGTGTTCCATCTCCAAGAATGGACAGACTGACTCCTCAAGCAGGTCACTGACCCCCATGTAGCCTGACTGGGAGACAACTCCCAGAAAGGACCAACAGACACCTCAAACAGGCGGGTGCCCCTCTGAGACAAAGCTTCCAGAGGAAAGATCAGGCAGCAATATTTGCTGTTCTGCAGACTCCACTGGTGATACCCAGGCAAACAGGGTCTAGAGTGGACTTCCAGCAAACTCCAACAGACCTGCAGCTGAGGGACCTAACTGTTAGAAGAAAAACTAACAAACAGAAAGGAATAGCATCAACATCAACAAAAAGGACATCCATACCAAAACCCCATCTGTAGGTCATCAACATCAAAGACCAAAGGGAGATAAACCACAAAGATGGGGAGAAACCACAGCAGAAAAGCTGAAAATTCCAAAAGCCAGAGAGTCTCTTTTCCTCCAAAGGATCGTAGCTCCTCACCAGCAAGGGAACAAAACTGGATGGAGAATGAGTTTGATGAGCTGACAGAAGTAGGCTTCAGAAGGTCGGAAATAACAAACTTCTCCGAGCTAAAGGGGCATGTTCTAACCCATCGCAAGGAAGCTAAAAGCCTTGAAAAAAAGGTTAAATGAATGGCTAACTAGAATAAACAGTGTAGAGAAGACCTTAAATGACCTGATGGAGCTGAAAACCACAGCACAAGAACTTCGTGATGCATGCACAAGCTTCAATAGCAGATTCGATCAAGTGGAAGAAAGGATATCAGTGATTGAAGATCAAATTAATGAAATAAAGTGAGAAGATAAGAGAAAAAAGAGTGAAAAGAAATGAACAAAGCCTCCGAGAAATATGGGACTATGTAAAAAGACCAAATGTACATTTGATTGGTGTACCAGAAAGTGACGGGGAAAAAGGAACCAAGTTGGAAAACACTCTTCAGGATATTATCCAGGAGAACTTCCCCAACCTAGCAAGGCAGGCCAACATTCAAATTCAGGAAATACAGCGAACACCACAAAGATACTCCTCAAGAAGGGCAACCCCAAGACACATGACTGTCAGATTCACCAAGGTTGAAATGAAGGAAAAAATGTTAAGGGCAGCCAGAGAGCAAGGTCTGGTTACCCACAAAGGGAAGCCCATCAGACTAACAGTGGATCTGTCGGCAGAAACCCTACAAGCCAGAAGAGAGTGGGAGCCAATATTTAACATTCTTAAAGAAAAGAATTTTCAACCCAGAATCTCATATCCAGCCAAACTAAGCTTCATAAGTGAAAGAGAAATAAAATCCTTTACAGACAAGCAAATGCTAAGAGATTTTGTCACCACCAGACCTGCCTTACAAGAGCTCCTGAAGGAAGCACTAAACATGGAAAGGAACAACCAGTACCAGCCACTGCAAAAATATGCCAAATTGTAAAGACCATCAATGCTATGAAGAAACTGCATCAATTAATGGGCAAAATAACCAGCTAACATCATAATGACAGGAACAAATTCAAACATAACAATACTAACATTAAATGTAAACGGGCTAAATGCCCCAATTAAAAGACACAGACTGCCAAATTTGATAGAGTCAAGACACGTCACTGCGCTGTATTCAGGAGACCCATCTCACATGCACAGATGCACATAGGCTCAAAATAAAGAGATGAAGAAAGATCTACCAAGCAAATGGAAAGCAAAAAATTAGCAGGAGTTGCAATCCTAGTCTCTGATAAAACAGACTTTAAACCAGCAAAGATCAACAGACACTAGAAGGCCATCACATAATGGTAAAGGGATCAATTCAAGAAGAAGAGCTAACTATCCTAAATATATATGCACCCAATACAGGAGCACCCAGATTCATAAAGCAAGTCCTTACAGCCCTACAAAGAGACTTAGACTCCCACACAATAATAATGGGAGACTTTAACACCCCATTGTCAATATTAGACAGATCAGTGAGACAGAAGATTGACAAGGATATCCAGAACTTGAACTCACCTCTGCACCAAGCAGACCTAATAGACATCTACAGAACTCTTCTTCTGTGTACATTCTTCTCAGCACCACATCACACTTATTCTAAAACTGACCACACAATTGGAAGTAAAACACTCCTCAGCAAATGTAAAAGAACAGAAATCACAACAAGCTGTCTTTCAGTGCAATCAAATTACAACTCAAGATTAAGAAACTCACTCAAAGCCACACAACTACATGGAAAATGAACAACCTGCTCTTGAATGACTACTGGGTAAATAACAAATGTAGGCAGAAATAAAGATGTTCTTTGAAACCAATGAGAACAAAGACAGACGTACCAGAATCTCTGGGACACATTTCAAGCAGTGTGTGAGGGAAATTTATAGCACTAAATGCCCACAAGAGAAAGCAGGAAAGACCTAAAATCGACACCCTAACATCACAATTAAAAGAACTAGAGAAGCAACAGCAAACAAATTCAAAAGCTAGCAGAAGGCAAGAAATAACTAAGATCAGAGCAGAACTGAAGGAGATAGAGACACAAAAAATCCTTCAAAAAATCAGTGAATCCAGGAGCTCATTTATTGAAAAGATCAACGAAATAGACTGCTAGCAAGACTGATAAAGAAAAGAGAGAAGAATCAAACAGAAGCAATAAAAAATGATAAAGGAGATATCACCGCCGATCCCACAGAAATGCAAACTACCATCAGAGAATACCATAAACACCTCTATGCAAATAAACTAGAAAATCTAGAGGGAATGGATAAATTCCTGGACACATACAATCCCCGAAGACTAAGCCAGGAAGAAGTTGAATCTCTGAACAGACCAATAACAGGCTCTGAAATTGAGGCAATGGTTAATAGCCTGCCAACCAAAAAGAGTCCAGGACCACACGGATTCACAGCCAAATTGTATTGTAGGTACAAAGAGGAGCTGGTACCATTTTCTCTGAAACTCTTCCTATCAATAGAAAAAGAGAGAATCCTCCCTAACTCATTTTATGAGGCCAGCATCATCCTGATACCAAAGTCTGGCAGAGACACAACAAAAAAAGAGAACTTTAGGCCAATATCCCTGAAGGACATCTATGTGAAAATCCTCAATAAAATACTGGCAAACCGAATCCAGCAGCACATCAAAAAGCCTATCCACCACGACCAAGTCGGCTTCATCCCTGGGATGCAAGGCTGGTTCAACATACGCAAATCAATAAATGTAATCCATCACATAAACAGAACCAATGACAAAAACCACATGATTGTCTCAAAAGATGCATAAAAGGCCTTCGATAAAATTCAACAGCCATTCATGCTAAAAACTCTCAATCAACTAGGTATTGATGGAATGTATCTCAAAATAATAAGAGCCATTTATGACAAACCCACAGCCAATATCATACTGAATGGGCAAAAACTGGAAGCATTCCCTTTGAAAACTGGTGCAAGACAAAGATGCCCTCTCTCAGCACTGCTATTCAACATAGTGTTGGAAGTTCTGGCCAGGGCAATCAGGCAAGAGAAAAAAATAAAGGGTATTCAATTAGGAAAAGAGGAAGTCAAATTGTCTTTGTTTGCAGATAACATGATTGTATATTTAGAAGACCCCATCATCTCAGCCCAAAATCTCCTTAAGCTGATAAGCAAAGTCTCAGGATACAAAATCAATGTGCAAAAATCACAAGCATTCCTATACACCAATAATAGACAAACAGAAAGTCAAATCATGAGTGAACTCCCATTCACAATTACTACAAAGGGAATAAAATAACTAGGAATCCAACTTACAAGGGATGTGAAGGATCTCTTCAAGGAGAACTACAAACCACTGCTCAACGAAATAAAAGAGGACACAAACAAATGGAAGAACATTCCATGCTCATGGATAGGAAGAATCAATATCTTGAAAATGGCCATACTGCTCAAGGTAATTTATAGATTCAATGCCATCCCCATCAAGCTACCACTGACTTTCTTCACAGAATTGTAAAAAAAACTACTTTAACGTTCCTATGGAAACAAAAAAGAGCCTGCAAAGCCAAGACAATCCTAGCAAAAAGAATAAACCTGGAGGGATCACACTACCAGACTTCAAACTATACTACAAGGCTACAGTAACCAAAACAGCATGGTACTGGTACCAAAACAGAGATATAGACCAACGGAACAGAACAGAGGACTCAGAAATACCACCACACATCTACAACCATCTGATCTTCGACAAACCTCACAAAAACAAGCAATGGGGAAAGGATCCCCTGTTTAATAAATGGTGCTGGGAAAACTGGCTAGCCATATGTAGAAAGCTGAAACTGGATCCCTTCCTTACACCATATACAACAATTAACTCAAGATAGATTAAAGATTTAAATGTAAGACCTAACACCATAAAAACCCTAGAAGAAAACCTAGGACATAGGCATGGGCAAGGACTTCATGACTAAAACACCAAAAGCAATGGCAACAAAAGACAAAATAGACAAATGGGATCTAATTAAACTAAGGAGCTTCTGCACAGCAAAAGAAACTACCATCAGAGTGAACAGGCAACCTACAGAATGGGAGAAAATTTTGCAATCTACCCATCTGACAAAGGGCTAATATCCAGAATCTACAAAGAACTTAAACAGATTTACAAAAAAAAAAAACATCAAAAAGTGGGCAAAGGATATGAACAGACCCTTCTCAAAAGAAGACATTTATACAGCCAACAGACATATGAAAAAATGCTCATCATCACTGGTCATCAGAGAAATGAAAATCAAAACCACAATGAGATACCATCTCATGACAGTTAGAATGGCAATCATTAAAATGTCAGGAAACAACAGATGCTGGCGAGGCTGTGGAGAAATAGGAATGCTTTTACACTGTTGGTGGGTGTGTCAATTAGTTCAACCATTGTGGAAGACAGTGTGGTGATTCCTCAAGGATCTAGAACTAGAAAAACCATTTGACCCAGCAATCCCATTACTGGGTATATACCCAAAGGATTATAAATCATGCTGCTATAAAGACACATGCACATGTATGTTTATTGTGGCACTATTCCCAATAGCAAAACCTTGGAACCAACCCAAATGGATTAAGAAAATGTGGCACATATACACCATGGAATATTATGCAACCATAAATATGGATGAGTTCATGTCCTTTGCAGGGACAGGGATGAAGCTGGAAACCATTATTTTAAGTAAACTATCATAAGGACAGAAAACCTAACACCACATATTCTCACTCATAAGTGGAAGTTGAACAATGAGAACACTTGGACACAGGGCGGGGAACATCACACACAGCGGGCTGTCTGGGGCTGGGGGGCTGGGGGAGGGATAGCATTAGGAGAAATGCCTCATGTAAATGACGAGTTGATGGTTGCAGCAAAGCAACATGACACATGTATACCTATGTAACAAACCTGCACGTTGTGCACATGTACCCTAGAATTTAAGGTATAATTTTTAAAAAATGCCATCTTTTTCCCTACTCATACTAATCACATCAGCCATGACCTGCAAAATCACAATGGAATAATGACTTTTAACCAAATTAAATATTACATAAAGCAAGCACAAAATTGTAAACTGATAGTAGGAAATTCTATGTTATTCCAACCACCTTATGTAATTCCTAAATTATTACATAAGGCTGATCACCAATGAAAGAATGTCTAGGTACAATGATAATGTACTTTTAAAGTAGTGTGACATATTTTCTAATACCTTTTTCCATATGGGGCTACATATATCCTATATCCCTGTATTACTAAATGAGGGAATGGAAGAGAGAGTTTGAGTAAATTCTCCATCTAGTCATTCTAGCATATTATAAGAATAAACACCTTAGAACCCTTTTGCAAAGTTCTATTTTCCTATAAATCTCACTTGCCACCCTTTATTGAAAAGAACATAATATAGTAAAATCTTCTTTGCTTGGATCTGAAAATACTGTTTTTTAAATAGGAAGAGCGTGCATAGAAAAAAATGTTTAAAAAGTCACCTTTTATCTTCAAGAAGAAGGAAAAAGCATATTGTATAAACTCAAAAGTATTTTCACACAGCCCCCAGAATGACTTCCAAAGGAACATAGATCCTTTCTCAAAGTTAGTTTGACAATGAGACAAAGATTTTTCTCTAAAGGTGTAAATAGTCAAACCACTACTTGAAGGAGCTATTTTTCCTAGAATAAAATTGTTAAGATCTCATCCACTTTAAGTGTGAAATCTTTGTCAACTCTTTGGAATTAGTTTTATAGCTCACAGCAAAGCTTTTAGCAGGTACAATTTGAAAAAGAAGTGAAAATTTTAAAAAATGAAACTGTAGAGGTTCTTTATATAAAACCATGGGGAACAAGAAGATCCCAAGGAAAAGGAAAAAGAAAAAAAAAGCAATTGCAAAAACATGTGAATAGTAACAAATAAATAATCTTGGAGTATTCAAAAAAACAGATTTTCTATTTTGACACTAACACTAAATTACAAAACATTTCCTATTTGTTAAGGAAATTCAAGTAAAGCCTTATTCAAGTTGCTGTATAGAATAAGGGACAAGAGGAGAGGTAATTGAGGTTGGGGCAAAGTTCAATTGTCAATGGGGCTGTATACAATTTTGTTTTTCATTTACCGTGTTAAAAAATCTGCTGTTCTTTGGGAATTGAAATTTTCACACTACATTACATTTTAAAACAACATCTTCTCCCTGGGTTTTCTGGATTGATGTGCTTGAGGAAGGTAAGGAGAACCCAACTATGTTAAACAAATACGTTTCATGTATTTCTCTTATCTGAGTAGGGGAACAAATAAAGTGACTCAGCTAGCACCAAAGAGATAACTAAACATTTAGTCACCAGTTTGTAGCTCAACACTTTCGATTAAATGGATTATTATTGAGGCAAAGCAGCTAGCATCTTGTTAAACCAGCGTTAAGGGAGTTCCCATTCCATAGAATGTTCTGGGACATGGTGTCCCGTAGAAGAAAACAACCATGAATTTCGTAGACTTAGCTGCTTTTTGAATTTTTCAGTTAACTGGTTAATGCATATTTAGTCTCTCCTCTTAAGCGTTTTCCTGGAAGTTACTTAATCTTCCCAACATTTTTGTAAAATTAGGGCAGGGTATTTTCATCTGCCCAGTTGCCTAGGTGTGCCATACTTCAGATGGGTTAGCATGGGACTCAGTTGGTATTGGTTATCACTAAAAGATAAAATATCAAAAATCATCAAAGCATCCATGATTTATAATGGATTAAATCGTAGTTTTAAGAAAAATGACAAAGGAGAAAACCATAAATATATATTGGAATTAAATAGTCCTGCCAGAAAATATAATCTCTAAAATATTAGATGAAAGCAGTATTCTATAATCTTCTTAAAGACGCCTTTAGGTTTAATTCATCTTTATGTCCCTCATAGTATCTAATGTGATAAATAACTTACATGCGGAAGACAATAAATACATGTCAAATTAATGGATGAAACAGTTAAAGAATCACAGTATGTTTTTAATACTCATAGGCAACAATGGTGATACCTTCTTTGATAGAAAAAAATAAAAATTATAATGAAAACAGTTGAAGAGTAAAATTCAGTAAGTGAAAAAATTACAATTTTAATTGAAAAGTGCAAAAGCTAAATATTATATTTACTGCATTCTTTATATAAAGTTCCTTGTTATTTTCAAAGCACAAATACACACAAACAAACAAGTAGCATTCAGGAAAAAAAAATTTATGCAGTTGTTCTGTTGACTTGTGTGTCCTGAATGTTCTTGAAAAGTGCACATACACATACACACATACATAATTTAAAGCGTATAGATCACAAATGTCATAAAGGTCACCATAGATTAAAGATGCAGCCAGAATCTGCAACTCCTTTGCTGCCATCTCATAAAGAAAAATAGTGTTTTAAAGTTTTCTTAATGAAGTTACATTTATCATTTTCCTGTTCACTTCTTTCTGTTCTCAGTACAATCCTGTCAGCTCTAGAGTTGACATCAATGAACTTGAATTTTTCTTAAGTCAGACTCCCAACTAAGTGAGATGAATGAAATCACTATTCTTCCTTTTACAGGTGAAATGAGTTTGGTAACATATGTAGTACTGTACCTTCCTCCTCTTTTTTCTTCTTTGTACTGCAATCCATCAAGGTATAGCTCTTGGCACCTGAATGAACACATCTTAATACAAGATTTCAAGCAACAATTCTTTCTAAATGTAATAACATATTTCAGTCTTTGTTCTTAAAAACCCTACCTAGATCTATGTTCTTTCCTTCTCCATGATAATTTATTTCTATTATTTTTACAGCATTCTTAGTATTCACAAGCGATTAGTCAGGTCCTTGAATTCATGAAATATCTGATCTCTACATACAAAAGCCTAAATGCTATTCAATTCTGAGGACTGCCTCTGAAAAAACAGGACTTTCATAAAGGGAATTTCATATTCAAGGACACCATGCTTCACGGTTTTACTTTGTATCACAAAGCACCTATTTGCTGTTATTCATGAAGCTTCTTCTATTAATTCAAGAATTCTCTCTGCAATAGATCTTATAGGTTAGAAGTAACCTTATCAGATTGCTTGGTGATGCATTTGTGAATTACAAAATGTCATGTGATTTTTTTAAGTTTTTCAATCCCATAAATCATGATTATTAGCCTATTCTAAGTACACATCCCAATTACATAATATGTTACAACATATGATGATTTAAGCAGGTGATAAAAATAATTCAATAAGGAAAATATTAATTTATGCTAAGAGGTTGAAAAGTTGTTTTTATTTTCATATATTCATATTTTTCACATTTTGAACACTGGTAAGAAAGAATTATATTGTTCAGTTTTTATCACAAGAAAACTCTAGAGGGGTGATTAGAAATTTATTATACAAACTAATGGAAGTATTTGGACTAAGGACTCAGAAATATTCTGTATGTTGGACTAGTAAATTTGGGGAAACTTAAGAAAATCAAACTGGATAAGGAGACAGAGGCTACAGAGTTGCTAAATCATGTTACCATACAGATAGGATGAGCAAAGAACACAGAGGAGTTTCCACCAAATGAAGAGATCCTGGTTGAGACACAACTTGACACCATTAATGTTACAATTGATCCTTCCTTTCAACCCCATCCCCACCACAACCTTATAATAATTCCACTGTATGTGAAAATCAATGAGCAAATGGAAGTAAAGAGTAACTAGCAAGTGTTTGATGAAATCCATGCTCTAATGGGCTTGGAGGAATGGCTGGGGAGTAGCTGAGAGGGATTTGTTCAGTGGACAAAAATGTAATCAAAATGAGGAAGATCTGTGTAAATACAAAGGATTTTCTCAAGCCCGACAATCTAGGGAATACTTGCATATCTCAGATCTCTGGTATCTCTCAATGTAGCCAATGTAGATGAATCTTTGTGTACACATGTTGCCTCACCTGTTGTCCACTATTGACTGGGGAGGAAAGGACTGCCAGATGACAGAGATCTTTCTTCAGGTTTGGTGGTTCCTGTAAACAGACCTATTAAGCTGAGGGCTGCAATTGCCTGTTGTGTGGATTATTCTCCCTTGCACTAGCTGCCACCTGTAAAAGTTGAATGCACCCAGGAGATAGGATGGTATAGCAGAAAAACAATAATGAGACTAAAGGAACTTATTCCTCAAACCCTAGTGAAAGGTACCACAAAATAATCAATGGCAATAAAACAGACATTAAAGCAAACAAAAAAGCTTATCAGTACTTCTTCTCATCAGGAAGAAAAAGTATAGCTTTCGTACCATAAACTTTTAAAGTTGTAACCCAGAGAGAAGAGATAGAAGACTCAAGGAATTAATTCTATGCAAATAAATCTTAAAATGTGGTATAAATTGATTACTTTTTGAAAAGAAATAAAACACAAACATTGGCACCTGCTTCTAAATAATGTTTCAGACTGCTTGCTAGCTACAAGAGCAGCAGGAAGTTGGTTTCTCTCTCCTCTATTCTGCCATCTAAATCTCTTACAGTTATATCAATTTTCCAAAAAAATAATTTAAATCCAGAAGCCTAAATACAAGGGAGACTGGTAACATAATTTTAGGTTTTCCAATCTCTTAATCTCAAAGAAAAGTGGAAGCCAATCAATGTGGCTCCAGAGCCCAAGCTCTACTGCCCCCGAAGCTTGGGAGCTGCTATTAACATTAAAAGAAAACAGGTTTTTTTTTTACTTTTCACCTTTAACCACATAAATATGGTTTCAGTTATCTAAATCAAAATGATATATTTTACCAACTATATTAATTGTCAAATATATAAAAATTAGGGAACATGATATACAAAATGTAACTAATATTCATTTTATTTAATATATTAATAAACATGCAGTAAATATTTTACATCATTAATTATTTGATATCATTTTGTTTTGTGGAGCAGTGATCAGAAAGACACCCACACCTACAGATTCTCCCAGGAAACAACAATATCTTCACCCCATCCTCCACTAGATATAATAATTTTTTCAATAATTGCTTGCATCTTGTAAGATAGCAGACACACAGCCAGATTTCTGCAACAGTCAAATGGCTGAGGTTGCATAATGGGATGCAAGGAGAATTTAGCTGGGGAATCCACACTCTATCAATTATCATCTTACCAATCATTGCCATGGGAACTTGGGGGTACCTGAGAACTCATAGTTCTATCCAATATTATCTCTCATTTCTTGCTTTAAACAACTTCTTAAGTTCTGTATCTTTTTCAATAAATTTCAAAATCACTTCACAATCTCTTACTATGATTACTGGCATTTTATTAATTACATTTCTGGGGGAACAATGATTCAATCGGCAAACCAATAAATGAGATCCCTCAGTCAGTAAAAAGGCCTTATTTAAGAAATAGACTGTAACTGCGTTGATTTTAATACAGTTTTCAAGGGATTTAAAAACAATACTTTCAAACTAATGACATTATTATCAATAAAATCCTACTTTTATTAAAGGAGTAAAGATGAATGAATTAATTTGACAAACTTTTTCTCATCATCTAAAATATTTTACAATATTTAACTTCTCCGTCTAACTTTATTCTCTTTTTTCCCTCCTATTTTCTAGCCCAACTTGCCAATACTTATAACTTGATTCCAATTCTTGCTCTCCTTTTTTTCCTGCTACAGCCCAAATATAACAAGGGCATGTGTGGGTTGGATCTCGTTATGCAATGATCTCATAGCAGTTGTTAAATGCAGCCTATCTCTCTCTGAGGGACTTAATTATTCAACAGTTATTTCTACTGATTACGAACCTGAAGATACCGACAGATTGGTTGGCGAGGCGGCGGAAGTGGGGGAACATTAGTTATCTGAAATAAGCCTCCTAGCATTCTCTAGGATCAAAATGGAACCTAAATTTTCTCCCACTGCTGACTTCATCCTATTGCTGCATGACATTAATGTCTCTGCTTGGCTGACTGCCCTTTTCTCTTCCAAAGAATCCTTCTAACATTTGAACAACAGATGAACTATTTTTGCTACTGCCAGCCAAATATAACTGCACCAACTTATGGTTACTCAACCTGAAGGTCTCCTCTACCCTGGGTAGGAAGCTGGGTGCCACATAGGAGCCATAAATAAAAGGAACATATAGAATACTGTAGGTACAGAATAGGAGGCACATAGTTTCTTTTTGCCTACTGTTTCTCCAAATGCCAAAATAATAGATTGGAAAATAAGGAGCTTACTAGATACTAGAAAATCACAATAGTATCCTCCAAATTTGCATAAAGAAAGAAAGCACAGACTCAATCCTTGTGTAGTCTTGATTCTTTCTCCCAAATGAGATATACATAGACAGAAATTTATAGTATTTTAGGAAGATTAATTGCATTGTATTATGAGCCATTTATCGTGCAGCATTCACTGACCTTAATATTATCAGATATTTACTAAGAATATGGAACATTCTTCCTTAAGAACAGACTGCACATGCACATACAAATAAATAACCAACCATATGTCAGTAATGCCCAAATCATAAACTGCCCACACATTTTATAATAGCGTTCACAACTGTGTATCTAACCTGTTAAAAGTTGACATGGTGCATTAGACAACATAAATTCTAATAAATCCTTTCTACTTTAGGCTACCCCTCTTTTCTTATTGTTTCACACTAAACAATTTTCCCTAAAAGAGTACTTGCTGTATCATTTCCCTAAACACCTACTCACTGCTCAGCCTACAATAATTTGTTTTCAGACCCCCATTACTTTATCATTGACCTCTTTCACTCCATCAGTGAATTTTATGATTTGACTTTTCAGCAGGATTTAATATTGTTCATCCATTCTACATTCTTAAATATTATTTTTTGTCTGTGTCCATGTCACTTCGCTCTTTTTTTTCTTTCATCTCTATTTTTTTCCAGTCCCCATCACCCTCTGCTACCTGAATTCTAAATCCCAGATTAGACGTGAAGTTCTTATATCTTCTAAGCAGCCTCATCTACTGCCTTCATTCAACTTTAATTATCTTCTAAAATACCATAACGAACAAACAAATATCCCCTACCCTGACTCTCCTCTCAACACCTGGCCTATATACTCTATTGCCTACTTCACATTTTTGCTTCAGTGTCTCAAAGTCTCAGCAGGTCTGTAGCAGATGTCTGGTGTTTGGACGTGTCTCTTTAAATTTTCTGAGTTGATTGTAACCTGTGGACAGTGGTACACACTAACAACCTCCTGTGGCTCTGTGCCTGAGGAAATAGAAAGTTAACCTTCACAGAGAGCCTTTTTTCTCACCCAAGAGATTAATCAGCAACTTTAATTGTTTTCTTCAAATCATGAAAGTAACTAGTCTTGGGTCATTCTCTTGATCTTTATTATTTTATTTTATTTTTTTTTGAAATGGAGTTTTGCTCTTGTTGCCCAGTCTGGAGTGCAATGGCATGGTCTCAGCTCACTGCAACCTCCACCTCCCAGGTTCAAGTGATTCTTCTGCCTCAGCCTCCCAAGTACCTGGATTACAGGCATGCACCACCTGGCTAATTTTTTTTTTTTTTTTTTTAAGTAGAGACGGGGTTTCTCCATGTTGGTCAGGCTGGTCTCGAACTCCCAACCTCAGGTGACCCACCCACCCGCCTTGGCCTCCCAAAGCATTGGGAGTACAGGCGTGAGCCACCACGCCTGGCTAATCTTTTCTTTCAATTTTATGTACATTGCTAGGCAAAATTATAAGTTTAAAAACTTCTTGATATTTTGATCTATACCTTCCCCTTTCAACCATGATTCTTGTCTATTCTGCTCATTCCCTAAAATCGCTATGGCTTTCACTTCCATCTTGCCCTTAGAAAAAAGTTGTTAACTTCATGATAATGTTCACTACTAAAATTTTCACCAAATATTTAATCAAAATTAAAAGTTCCATCATACATAATATGACTACAAAGGATACTATGGTGTAGTGACCTCAAAACATTTTGACTCTAACTATCAACAAGTTTGTTTGAGACTGTTTCCCATACATATATATGGGAAAGAATTATATATATACACACAGTTGTTGGTTAATTATATCCAAGCATTAAAATATTGTATTCTAAATGGCCATACTGCCCAAGGTAATTTATAGATTCAATGCCATCCCCATCAAGCTACCAATGACTTTCTTCACAGAATTGGAAAAAACTACTTTAAAGTTCATATGGAACCAAAAAAGAGCCCGCATTGCCAAGACAATCTAAAGCAAAAAGAACAAAGCTGGAGGCATCATGCTACCTGACTTTAAACTATACTACAAGGCTACAGTAACCAAAACAGCATGGTACTGGTACCAAAACAGAGATATAGACCAATGGAACAGAACAGAGCCCTCAGAAATAATACCACACGTCTACAACAATCTGATCTTTGACAAACCTGACACAAACAAGAAATGGGGAAATGATTCCCTATTTAATAAATGGTGCTGGGACAACTGGCTAGCCATATGTAGAAAGCTAAAACTGCATGCCTTCCTTACACCTTATACAAAAATTAATTCAAGATGGATTAAGGATTTAAATGTTAGACCTAAAACCATAAAAACCCTAGAAGAAAACCTAGGCAATACCATTCAGGACATAGGCATGGGAAAGGACTTCATGACCAAAACACCAAAAGCAATGGCAACAAAAGCCAAAATTGACAAATGGGATCTAATTAAACTAAAGAGCTTCTGCACAGCAAAAGAAACTACCATCAGAGTGAACAGACAACCTACAGAATGGGAGAAAATTTTTGTAATCTACCCATCTGACAAAGGGCTAATATCCAGAATCCAGAAAGAACTTAAACAAATTTACAAGAAAAATCAAACAACCCCATCAAAAAGTGGTCAAAGGATATGAACAAACCCTTCTCAAAAGAAGACATTTATGCAGCCAACAGACACGTGAAAAAATGCTCATCATCACTGGTCATCAGAGAAATGCAAATCAGAACCACAATGAGATATCATCTCACACCAGTTAGAATGGCAATCATTAAAAAGTCAGGAAACAACAGGTGCTGGAGAGGATGTGGAGAAATAGGAACATTTTTACACTATTGGTGGGACTGTAAACTAGTTCAACCATTGTGGAAGACAGTGTGGCAATTCCTCAAGGATCTAGAACTAGAAATACCATTTGACCCAGCAATCCCATTACTGGGTATATACCCAAAGGATTATAAATCATGCTACTTATAAAGACACATGCATATGTATATTTATTGCGGCACTATTCACAATAGCAAAGACTTGGAACCAACCCAAATGTCCAACAATGATAGACTGGATTAAGAAAATGTGGCACATACGCACCATAGAATACTATGCAGCCATAAAAAGGATGAGTCCACGTCCTTTGTAGGGACATGGATGAAGCTGGAAACCATCATTCTGAGCAAACTATCGTAAGGACAGAAAACCAAACACCGCAAGTTCTCACTCATAGGTGGGAATTGAACAATGAGAACACTTGGACACAGGGCAGGGAACATCACACACCAGGGCCTGTCGTGGGGTGGGGGAAGGGGGGAGGGATAGCATTAAGAGAAATACCTAATGTAAATGACAAGTTAATGGGTGCAGCACACCAACATGGCACATGTATACATATGTAACGAACCTGCACATTGTGCACATGTACCCTAGAACTTAAAGTATAATAATAAATAATAAAAAATACATATTCAGTAGGTAAAAATACAAAAAATTACACATTTTTAAAAATAAAAGATTAAATAAAAATATTTTAAAATAGGGCTCATTCTCTTTTAAAATTGCATAACAATACAAAACAACTTTTGCTCTAATTAGAATATTTTTATTTCCAGTTCTCACAGAAAACAATGTTATTGAGTCTTAAATTATTTTTGAAAATTTTATTTTAACATTTAGTTATAGAGTAATATAACCATCCACTTGTATCTATAACAAATGGCCTCATAAAAACAGTCAACTCATATGTGATCCAGTCATCACTATACCCATGAGAGGATAGTGAGCAAGTTCTCAGAATTTCAGTTTATTGACAGAGCCTGCTCAAAAAACAAAATTTGAGTGTGGAGAGAGAAGTTATGGGTTGATAAGAAAACTTCCATCCTGAATTTGAGGATTGACAGGAGCGGTACAGAGCCAGAGATATGTAGTCAGAGAAGAGGCTTGCTATGTTACAGATGAGAGATGGTAAGAGCAGAAATCCAAAAGAAAAAAGAAAAAAAAACTTAGCTTTTGAGAAAAGAAAATAGTGACAGAATTTTAGAAGAGATGGGATTGAGTAAAAAGAGGTTTTCCTTATGGGTTGGCAAAACGGTAGTAGTGCCCACCATGACACCAAAGTGTAGAGAAAAAGGATGATAGAGAACATATATTTATTATCATTGACAAAGAAAGGTAACCTATGCTATCAATTCATTGAAGATATATATTGCCACCTAAATAAGGTAAAAACATCATTAACAATAGTATTAAAACTTACATTCCATATAAAGAAACAAACGCAATTTATTTGGTCTAGTCAGATATGACTAAGGCTTATCATAAACTAACTCATTCAAAAGTACGTATTAAGCATCTTTCAAGCCCTTTGCTAGGAACTAGGGACACAATGAGTAATAAGATCATTCCTGCTCACATAAAAGAAGTTGAGGAGACTGGTAAGTAAATGTGTGATTACAGATGAGTGCTAAAATAAATAAACATAGCATGTTGTTAGAACACAACACAAGCACCAAACCCATGTTGGAGATGTTAGAAAGGTCAGACTGAAAACTCAGTGTATTAATCTGCTTTTATGCTGCTGATAAAGACCTAATACCCGAGACTGGGTAATTTATAAAGAAAAAGAGTTTTAATGGACTCACAGTCCCAAGTGGCTGGGGAGGCCTCACAATCACAGTGGAAGGTGAAAGGCATGTCTTACACAATGGCAGACGAAAGGAAAATGAAAGCCATTATAAAATAATAGGAATTGTTTTATAAAATTGCTGCATGAAATAGGTAAACAGAATGGCTAATGAAATAGAAAATAACTTCTAATAGCACAGTCAATGCCAGAGACCATGAATTTCTTGTAATGAAAATTGCATTATTGTGTCATTTTTTAGCAGTCATTAGAAGGTCATAAGTAGGACTAGAAAAGAAAATTGTTTTCCGAGGAGATAGAAGAAGAATAAAAGGGAGCAAGTATTTTGTTGGTATTGGCAAGAGAATTGTTAAGGATATGGACCATAGGTCTACGCCGAAGAAGGGAGAAAGTGAGAAGGGTTCTGATAGCCAGGAGACAGTAGGGGAACCAACATCTCAAAAGGTTTGAGTAGGTTTTTGTAGTAGAAATAATAAATGATAATACATTTGCTGACCACTTAGTATATTCCAGTGGCTCTGCACTTACTCATAGCTAGTTCTGCTAGTCATGAGTCTAAACTGACCAAAGGGGAAAAGCCACCTGCAACCTTCCAAAATGAACACATAAAATAATACATGCTGAATATCATGCATAGATGCAGTTGTATGTCATATGTTCTAGCTAAGTAACTCATGTTTTTCTCTCCTGGATCAGAAGAGAGATAGTATAGGACACTAAAGTGAGCTTTAATATTTAATCTTAAAAAGATAGGAATGTGTATTTCTTTATATTAGATGCAATCAAAAGTTTAAAGAACCTGAAGCAAATGTGTAGTAGGCTTATAACTGGACTACGTACCTTAACTACTACTTAGAAAACTAAAGCCTAATTTAATTAAGTAAGCTACTAAGGATCTGTTTAAAAAATTCAAAATTTAAATCCAAACCCAGGTCTGACTAATTTAAAAGTTTACATTCTTAAGCGTGATACACTCTCCTTCTGTGTGAGAGAGTTGAAAGTATAGATATTTGTAGATATAGAGTATTTTATGATAGGAACTTAGAAGTGACATGATTATGGATAAGGAAAATTTCCAAGGTAGATCTTAGGAGTGCATAGCTGAAGTGGAGTTAAGGGACAGTTAACTGACACGCCTACAGTGCCTTAAGCATTGGATATTGATCTTATGTTAGAGGATGGCAGAAGACGGTTCAGAGGGAAAAACTGTAGATAAATACCAAAGTCTTTAATGAGTGACCAAGAATGATCAAGAGGTCAGAAGATGTTATTAAAGCAATGAGATGTGTAGTTAACATATATATATACACACACACACACGCACACACACACACATATATATACACACACACGCACATATATATATATATATATATATATATATATATATATATATATGGCTCCAAGAAAATTAAATCACAGAAGCTGGATTTGGAGAGTGGTGAGGATGCCTACCCTGCTCCCAATATTGAATATTCTGGTTTGTAAGATAATGAATAACATTAATTAAAAGACCTACAAGGCAGTTTCTTTGAAACTATCTAAGATTCAGAGAAAACGGTGAGATTTAGAGAAGGATTTAAGAATTTTGTACCACAGAATAAGAATTTCAAAAGGCAAAAGAGAGAGTTTTAGGAAAATACAACTATGGAAGTTGGTTCAGGAGAAAAGAAAGTGGTTGCAGTACAGAATATTGATTACTGAAAAAGCTAGAGTTTGGTGTAATAACTAAAGACAACAGGTATCTGAGGCATAAAAGGTTGTTGACCCCAGCAAACTTTCCCCAAACAAAAGACCCAACAGTTTCCTGGAGCATGTGCAGGACTTGTTCTTTTTGGGAGGAATCAGTCATCATAGATTAACTTCCAAGACAATCCAGCAGATGTCAGCAAGCACACAATAGGATGTGTCCCCAGGGGTCCCACAGTCCTAGAACCCCCAGTAATCTGTTGGAGCAGAACTGACTCAAAATTACAAAAAAAAAGAAAAAAGAAAAAAAAAAGCTGCTTTCAAGATTTTCTCACTAATATCAAAGACCTAAAAAGTTGCTTCTTCAAAATTTTTAGAGCTCTAATTTTAAAATTGTTTTTAAAATTATAATTTATCTACAAAAACAGTTACCTTTAAGAAAAAATGGGTTATATTTAAATATTAGAATTTTGTTAGGGCACACCTACAAGCTGCACATTAATGAACTTAAAAATTACTCATTTTTTTCTAGTTTTAAATCAAGTTCGAATAATTTCAAGGTCAGTAAATTATATTTATCTGTCATAGAAGAGTCAAAAATGCTTCAGTATTACATTAAATAATATAACCTTAAATTACTATCACCAGAAAAGTATTTAACTCATACTATCAAGTAAAATTAATATGCATCACCAAATGCATTTTCACTAACTCTGTAGCTCCCTGGAGGGACACAAGGATCATCTCCATACTATTCTAGAAGTCACACAGTGGGTGTCATTTTAAATTAAGGATAATATGCATTTATGTACTACTAAGAAAGTGTAAAAAATACTGATGAAAAGTAATTATATTCTAAATGCATTTGAATTAACCCTCTATTTTTAACAAGGAACAAAAATGCAAAAATCTTATTTTATGCTTGATTGAGCACAGTTTTACACCCTGCCGTTTTGAAACTGATCTTACTCCATCCCAAGTAAGTAGATTCTCTGCAGAGGGATAAATGCCTTTTATTTTTTTGAAAGGAGAACAACAGAGACACCTACCATAAACAAGTCCCAAACCTAGTGTTAACTGACAGGATCCAGGCCACTGTGGCTGTGAAAATGGTTATCCTACACTATTCTTTCACCTCTTCCTACATATATGGCCACCTAGAGTTAAGACTATAATTCTCAGCAGGTGTGCCTCTATATGATTAAGTTCTCCCAATGGAATGTGAAGAAAAATGATATAAGCAACTTACAGATATGTTCTTAAAGGAAGGAAAAGGTGACTCTTTCCTCCTCCTTCCACCAACTTGCTGCTTTAAACTTGGACATGATAGGGAGCCATGTTGGAACATGCAGACAAGCATAACATTCCAAGGATAGAAGAGCAACAACCAGAAGGAGCCTAAGTTCCTGGACCTCATGGAGCAGATCTGCCCTACCAGGACCTTCTGCTTATAAAGTGTTATGTGAGAATAAAACAAATTTTCATATTGCAGATGAAACTATGCCCTAACCAAAATTGCTACCATATTCTCTAAATTCACTGTTGTATGACATTGGTGACTTATGTGCTTGGCATGAATGGTAACTTCAGAAGCAGAGCCATTTCTTTTTTTTGTAGTTCTAGATGGTATAAAGCATCCCTCTGACTTACTACGGGAGAAGTAGTGTATAAAATACCCATTACCTCTATACAGAACAACTCTAGAATAGAGCAAATCCAAATAAATGACCCAGTCCCTAAATTTGGAAGAATGCTATATAATTTTCATCTTCACAATAAACATATTTTTGGTATGAGCAAATTCTTTCAGGCATCAAAAACTATCATCTATTAAATCAGGTAGTATGTCAGAGATTGTTAATATTCAATAAATAGGAGGATTCTTCCAAAATGGTGGTGTAAAAGCAATCTGGCTTCCCTCTCCCACCCCTATATAATTAAAAACAAATATAGAGGACTGAGATTATCACCTGCAATATTCCAGAATTCAAATATGAGGATGAGAGAGTTCCCAAGGCCACAAAGAAGTGAAAAAACTTAGAGCATACGATAAGATAATTGGACTTTCATATTTACAATGTACTTCCTCTGAACCTTTTTGGCACCAAGTACATAAAAAATTCCCCCATGACTCATGGTTTCTGCACTGGAAAAAATGAGATTTAGGTGAACAACCAGCCTCCTTGGGTTCCCTGCTTCAACCTAAAGGAAGCATCATGAGTGCCTAAAGGGAGAAATATCCCTGAGGACATCCAGAGACAAAAGGGGGAAGTGAGACTACTATCCCCAGCCCTGGAAACTCTGTTCTGTAACTCAGCTAAAGAGGGTGCCAAATCAGAGTGGCTGTTCAGAAGGGTCATGCTGTAAGGGGTACATTCCATAGGTCCCTTGGGCAGAAATACCTTGGCATCCTTCCTACACTGTTGGAAGGACCTTCAGGACCTCCCCCATTTGAGATGGGCAGCACTCTGATAATTTACTAGAGCCATGGCAAACCTAAGCTTAAAGCATCATCTAGTGTCAAAAAGGAGGGAGAGATCTAGCTGGGGTGAGGGGGAGGAACACAGAAATTCAACAGATAGGTAATAAAGTTTCTCTATGCGAAACATCCAATATAAAACAAAACACAGCAGACAGAGAAGACTAAAATAGGTAACTAATTCTTTGATGCAAAGACACAGATGTACATTCACGAAAAATAACAGCAAAGAATGGACAAAACAAGGAAGCAGTGACTGACCCCAATGAGATGGTAATGTGTGAGCTATCTGATCAAGAATTCAAAATAGCAGTTTCAAGGAAACTCAGTGATTTCCAAGACAACACAAAAAAGTAATTTAGAAATTTATTAGAGAAATTTAACAAAGAGATTGAAATAATTTTTGAAAATCAAAGAGAAATCTTGGAACTGAGAAATACATTTGCTGCACTTCTTTAGAGAGTCTCAACTGCAGAATGGATCAAGCAGAGGAAAGAATCTGTGAGATCAAAGACAAGCTATTGGAAAATACACAGGAGAAAAAAATAATGAAAAGAAAAATCACCTACAAGACACAGAAAATTACTACCTCAGAAAGCCAAATCTAAGAATTACTGGTCTTCCAGAAGCAGTTGAGCAAGAACAAGGGGTAGAAAGCTTATTCAAAAAATAATAATAGAACACTTTCTAAAACTTAGGAAACAGATAAATATCCAGGTACAGGAAGATCAGAGAATACCAAATGGATTCTAGCCAAATAAGACTACCACAAGGTATATAATAAACTCTCAAAGTTCAAGAAACAAGAAAGGATCCTGAAAGCAGCAAGAGAAAAGAAGCAAATAACATACAAACGAGCTCCAATTCATCTGGCAACAGACATCTCAATGAAAACCATATAGGCCAAGAGGGAATAATATGACATTTTCAAAAAGTGCTGAAAGAAGAAAAAAAGTGCCATATAAAAATACTGTGCCCAGCAAAGCTATCCCTCCAACAAAAGCTGAGAAAATTCACCACCATGAGACCCATCTTAAAAGGAAGTTCTTAAGTATGAAAGAAAAAAAAACCCACCAATGTGCAAAAACAAAATAAAACTAGTTGGAAGTCTAAAACTCACTGGTAAAACTAATCACAGACAAACCCAGGATACTCTAATACTGTAATTTTGGTGTTCAACCCACTATTATAAAGCCTAAAAAAAAACTATCTAAATCAATCATAGCTAATGCAACCTATTAAAAGGTAAACAATATAAAGATGCACACATTGAGAAAACAAAAACCTAAAATGGAAGGGAGGATAGAGTTAACATGTAAAGATGGTTTTGGTTCTATTTTTAGTTTTTTCTTTGTTTGTGTCAAATCTTTCCTTTGTGATCTAAAATAAGTTTTTATGTATTTAAAAGAACTTGTTATATCTATACAATGTTTTTGTAAGCCTCATGGTAACTGCTATGCAAAAACCTAAAACAGATACATTAAAAGCAACAAATTAAAAATACTACCAGAGAAAATTGCTTAACAACAAAGACAATAAGAAAGGAAGAAAGGAAGAGATGAGTTACAAAACAACCTGAAAGCAAGCAACAAAATTGTAGTAGTGAGTCCTTACTGATCATTATTAACACGGAGTATAAATGGACTAAATTCTCCAATTAAAGGACATAAAGTGCCTGAATGGATAAAGAAGCATGAACAAACTCCATGCTGCCTACAAGAAACTCATTTCACCTATAAAGACACACACAGACTGAAAGGGAAGAGATGGAAAAAGATATTCCATGTAAGTGAAAATCAAAAATGAGCAGGAGAAGTTACACATCAGATAAAATACACTACAAGTCAAGGACTATAAAAGGAGACAAAAAGGGTCACTTTATAATGATAAAGGAGTAATTCAGCAAGAAGATATAACAATTAAAAACATCTCCACTGGCTGGGGGTGGTGGCTGATGCCTGTAATCCCAGCACTTTGGGAGGCTGAAGTGATTGGATCACTTGAGTCCATGAGTTTGAGACCAGCCTGGCCAATATGGAGAACCCCTGTCTCTACTAAAAATACAAAAAGCCGAGTGTGGTGGTGTATGCCTGTATCCCAGCTATTCAAGAGGCTGAGGTGGCAGAATCACTTGAACCCAGGAGGGAGAGGTTGTAGTGAGCCAAGATCATGCCACTGTACTTCAACCTGGGTGACAGAGCAAGATCCTGTCTCAAAAAACACAAACAAAAACAAAACACATCTCCACACCTAACACGAGAACACCCAAGCATATAAGGCAAACATTAATCTAATGGGAAAGATAGATTGCAGTACAATAATAAGGGGGAACTTCAATACTCCACTCTCGGTAACAGATGGATCATCCAGACAAAAAAAAATCAGCAAATAAACACTGGAGTTATATTACACACAAGATGAAATAGACCTGACTGACATTTTCAGAACATTTCACCCAACTGCTGCAGATCACATGTTCTTTTCATAAGCATATAGAATATTCTCCAGAATAGACCATTTCTAAGGCCACAGAAGAGTCTCAACAAATTCAAAAAAGTAGAAATTACGTCAAGTTTCTTTTCCAACCATAATGGAGTAAAATTAGTTATCAGTAACAAAAGAACTAATATCGCTGACAAACATAGATGGAAAAATCCTCAACAAAATACTAACAAACTGATTTCAACAACGCATTTAAAAGATTATTCCCATGATCAAGGGGAATTCATACCAGGGATACAAGGATGGCTCAAAATATGAAAATCAGATTAACAGAACCAAGAATAAAAACTGTACGATTATTTCCATAGAAGCTGAAAAAGCATTCAAAAATTTAACATTCCTTTATGATAAAAACCTCAACATACTGAGTATAGAAGGAACATACCTCAAAATAATAGGGGCCATGTTTGACAAACACACAGCTAACATCATATTGAACACGAAAAGACTGAAAGTCTTTCCTCTAAGATCTGGAGCAAGAAAAAGATGCCCACTTTCACCGCTTTTATTCAACATAATACTGGAAGTCCTGGCCAGAACAGTTAGGCAAGGAAAAGAAATAAAGACCATTTAAATTGTAAAGCAATAAGTAAAATTAACTTTATTAGTACATGACATGATCGAATATTTAGAAAAACATAGATTCTACGAAAAAAACTGTTAGAACTGATAAATAAACACAGTAAAATTCCAAAATACAACTCAACATACAAAAAGTCAGTAACATTTATATATGCAAATAGTGAACAATATGAAAGACAAATTAAAAAACCATTTATAATAGCTACAAAGAATATAAAATACCTAGAAATTAATTTAACCAAAGAAGTGAAAGATCAATACAAGAATAACTATAAAACATTGATGAAATAAATTGAAGAGGACACATTGAAAGATATTCCATGCTCATGGATTGCAAGAACTAATATTCTTAAAACGCCAACACTACCCAAAATACTTCCCAGGAAAAAATGGAGTGGGGCAAGTGTTGAAAAACTACCTGTTGGGTGCTACATTCACTATTTGGGTAACAGGTTCAATCGAAGCCCAAACGGCAGCATCACACAATATATCCATGTAACAAACCTGCACATGAGCCCTCTGAATCTTAAAAAAAAAATGTATACAGAATAAAATATTATTCAGCCTTTAAAAAGATTCAATGCAATCCTTATAATAATACCAATGAAATTTTCCAGGGACAAAAAAAAATCCTAAAATTTATATGGAACCACAAAACATGCAGAATAGCAAAAAAAAAAAAAAAACTGTGAGCAAAAAGAACAGAGCTGGAGGCATTACACTGTCTCACTTCAAAATATACTAGAAAGCTATAACAACCAAATTAGCATGGTACTGGCATAAAAACAAACACACGGATCAATAGAAAAAAACAGGTAACACAGATATAAATCCATGCATTTACAGCCAATTCATTTTCAACAAAGGGGCCAAGAACATACAATGGGGAAAGAATAATCTTCAATAAATGGTGCTGGGAAAACTAAATAACCATATGCAGAAGAATAAAACTAGACCCCTATCTCTCACCATATACACAAATTAACTCAACTTATATAATCGTAGAAGAAAACCTAGGAAATACTCTTCTGGTCATTAGCCCCAGCAAAAAAAAAAGTATGACTAAGACCTCAAAAGCAGATTCAACAAAAATGAAAACTGAAAATTGTGACCTAATTAAACTAAAAACCTTCTACATAGCAAAATAAACTATGAATAGAGTAAAGAGAAAACCTATATAATGGGAGAAAATGTTTGCAAACTGCATCTGGCAAAGGGCTAATATCCAGAATCTAGAAGGATCTTAAATCAACAAGCAAAAAACAAATAAGTTGTTAAAGTGGGTAAAGGACAAGAACAGACACTTCTCAAGAGAAGACATGCAAGTGGCCAACAAACCTATCAAAAAATGCTCAACATCATTAATCATCAGAGAAATGCAAATTAAAACAACAGTGAAATACCATCTTATGCCATCTAAACTGGCTATTACTAAAAAGTAAAAAAAAAAAAAAAGCAGATGTTGGCAAGGTTGCAGAGAAAAGGGAATGCTAATACACTTTTGGTGGGAGTGTAAATCAGTTCAGCCACTGTGGAAAGCAGTTTGAAGATTTCTCAAAGAACTTAAAATGTAACTACCATTTGGCCCAGCAATCCCATTGTTGGGTATATACTCAAAGGAAAATAAATTATTCTGTCAAAAAGACACCTGCATGGGTATGTTTATTCTAACACTATTTACAATGGCAAAGAAATAAAATCAACTTAGGTCCCCAAAGATGGTGGATTGGATAAAGAAAATGTGGTACATATACACCCTGAAATACTACACAGCCATTAAAATGAATGAAATTATGTTTTGCAGCAATATGGATGCGGCTGGAGCCATTATCCTAAGTGAATTAATGCACAAATAGAAAATGAAATGCCACATGTTCTCATTTGGAACAACAGATACTAGGGACCCCAAAAGAGAGGAAAGAGGGAGTGGGGCAAGCGTGCCACAGCATCATGCAATATATCCATGTAACAAACCTGCACATGAGCCCTCTGAATCTTAAAAAAAATAATAACATGTATACACAATGAAATGTTATTCAGCTATTAAAAAGAATAAAATACTGTCATGTCCAGCAATATGAATGGAAGTGGAGGTAATTAAGTGAAATAAGCTAAGCACAGAAAGACAAATGTCACATGTTCTCACTCATATATGGGAGCCAAAAAAAAAAATAGGCTTCATAAAGACAGAAAGTAGATTGGTGGTTGCCAAAGGTTGGGAAATATAGGCGGGACAGAGGAAGGAAGACAGGTTTATTAATAAGTACAAATATACAGTTAGATAGAAGAAATAAGACCTTAGTCTTTGACAGATCAATAGGATGACTGTAGTTAACAATAATCTATTGCACATTTCAAAATATTTAGAAGGGAATAATTCAAATGTTTCTAGCATAAAGAAAAAGTTAATGTTTAAAGAGACGGATATGTCAATTACCCAAATTTGAGTTGCACACATTACATGAATATAACAAAACATGTACTCCCAAAATATGTACATCTATTATGTATCAATACAAAATTAATTTAAAGAATTCAACAAATATGTATCTGTTTTTCCCTTTCCCAGCCACCCTTGCAGCTAGGTT
This sequence comes from Gorilla gorilla gorilla, assembly GCF_029281585.2. Taxonomy (NCBI): domain Eukaryota; kingdom Metazoa; phylum Chordata; class Mammalia; order Primates; family Hominidae; genus Gorilla; species Gorilla gorilla. The sequence goes on from NC_073235.2 coordinate 97,486,311, forward strand.
TAAGACACGTGACTGGGTGTTGGAAAAAGCGTTCCCTTTTCCTCTGCTGTGGCAGGTTTAGGAAGGCACAAGTTCTAAATAGTTTATCTGTAAAATGGAGAAGGCCAATCACAGTGGATGCTGTAGTATGTCCCCAAGATTCCCTTGTTAGTGTTGGTGATAGCTTTCAGCTGAGTTGCTCCCTCAGCATTTCTCTTAGCAGAACAGAGCTGCTTTCCCAAGTATTACTCTTCCCCAGGGCTAGCAAACATCCAACAACTGGCCAAAGTAAAGGTATACAAGCCTAGACCCTTTTATCCTGAAGTGAGATAACCCATATCATATGGAAGGAAGAGACTTAATCCTTTACCTCGTTTACAGTGAAAATTCCAACCAGTCACTAAGCTTAGGTGATGGGTACTCTAATCTCTCTCTCTCTCTCTCTCTCTCCAGCACCCCCTCTGTGTGTGTGTGTGTGTGTGTTGTGTGGGTGTGTATAACAGATGACTATGGCTATTACAACTGCATATATATGTATATATACACACACATATATATACATACATATATATATACACACATGTATATACACGTTGATATTTTGTGTATATACACACACAGACATATGTATATATGTATGGCTATTGTGAATAGCCTACTAGATATTTTTCTTGGACCTGGAATGTCAGGTTTTCTTTGCGTATAGTCTACACGAGGTAGTTGGGGTGGGGACTTAAAAAGGGGGGAGAATAAAAAGCATTATATTATTGTGAAAGCATTACAGGATACAGAGACAAATCAAAAGTAGACTCTCAATTAGGGAAAAAGCAAAAGGATATGTCAACCAGTTAAATACATTTCCTTAAAACTTTTTCTTTGTTAAACCAAAATAAAATGAAAATGATTGGCATTAGATATCAATCAGATTATAGTAGACATCAGTTATAATTGATAACTGTCAGAAATTAACATAATTATTTGTACTATGTAAATATCTTTTTGTTATTTGCTTTCAGAATATCTCACAAGTGTTTCTTCCGTTGAAATTTATGCATTTATACCAAAAATAGCAAAGGTGACTTAAAGTTATAATTTCTTTATACTAACTTTATGGTTCTTGCGTAAAATCTTCGTATCATATTTCTTCAAAGATGGAAAAAAGATTATGAAAGGCAACCAGTGAACTTTAAGATAATCTATGATCCTTCTGTACATGACAGTGTCATTTTTCACACAGTGTAATAATGTGTGAATTCTGCATTATTCTTTTCATCACAAGTTTGTAATCGTTTCTCTGGAAAACAACAGCATAACTCATATTTTGCTACTAATGCTGTGAATGCATGGGATGACTGAAAGAAATGTTTTGGTGAAAAATATAGTTTGTGGCATTCATGTACTCAACCAACATTAAAACTGTTTGAAGGATAAATAAAGGTTTGGGGAATAGTCACTTTTATAAGCTGTACATGTTTGATTGAATGATTCTGACATGCAGGGCTCTGAGTGAGTTGTGAGTCCCAGGGGAACAGCATGAGTTTTTTAAGCTGGGTGTTTAAACGTAAGTGATGTACAGTATTTATAACCACATAAATTCCTGTTACAAGAAGCGGCTCCAATGAGACTTACTCAAAGTGATAATATTTCATATAAGACAATATAAAATGTTTGAAAGGAGTTGGAATCAAAAGCTGAGCCAGAGAAAGTTTTTCTGAATTATCAGTTAGAAAATCAGAAGAATAAAAAAAAGCAAATGGGAATAAAAATTAAAGAGAAGATGAAGAAAAAGAGAAAAGAACTGATACCCAAAAGCGGCTCAGTAAATGTTTGGTGAATTAACATGTTAAATCAGGGAGCGGGGGGAGCAAGAAACAGATCTGCCTCACAATTTAGCTGGAGTCAGTGGCCAAAATGACCCCCTTTAACTCATAGGATTCTGCCTTTCTACCCGTACACAAATCTTCAGTTGTATATTGAGCCATTACCCAAATTTTTACCATTTTCCAGATCACATCCACAGCCTATACCTGATTCTGGAAGACCATAGAGATCATAATTACTGGAAAGTACCTTAAGTCCTGTTTTCTTCATCCTGAGATAATGGTCATTCTAACTTTTATCACCATTGATTAATTTAGCCTGCTCCTGAACTTCACATAAATAAAATAATAAGTATATGTTATATAGTATCTGGTGGGTTTTTTTTCCTTTCTCACTGTGATGTTTTTGAAGTTCATCCAGCAGCAGCATTGCTGGTGCTCCATCTTTTAAGAGATGACTATGGCTATTAGAACTACTAACAACTTTTCTCTTCTCTAGGGGATTCGATTTGGCATCTCATAGGTAGGGCAACCTGGGGTCGGTGTTTGACTAATGCAGGGTTCAAAAGGCCAGCCTTCTTGCCTCAATTTGTGAATAACTCTGTGGTGTGAATCCCCTCTACAAAAATAAGTCAAGGCTATGCTTTATTCTTGCTCAGCTTTTTCCCCTTTGCTTTTTTGCTTCTCTCGCTTTTTTATAGTTTCCTTGAGAAAAGCGTTCCCTCAGAAAATAGTGTATAACTGACTTTCTGTCTCACGTTTTGCTTCTAAGGTTGAGTCAGTCTCACATAATTGGTAACGTGAATGGTTCAAGGAAGCTAGCTGCATGGAGATTCCAAGATGGATTATCCACACGTCACTGGTAATCCCTGGCATGCTATAGGGGTGTAATTGTTCATACATTTACCTGGGGTAAATGAAACCAGGAACATGTTGAAGAGGGTGCACTGGCTTATACAGCATCTGGCATTTCAAAGGCATAGGGGAAATAGCACTTGTAAGGATTGTCCAATGGGATGGGTGTTCCTGAGTACCAGTGACACTTTGAAGAGAGAAAATGACAGAGTCAGGATGATCAATCACCAACTTAAAGAAAAGTATAAAAGCCAGAGATCTTCTTTGCCAGGTTTTAAAGAAGCTCTTACCTTCTGTATCTGGAGAGGTGATTGTACTGAGAAACAGACTCAGAACTTAATATTAAGAGTAGGGGAACTTCAAAAAAAGTTGAATTCTCAGTACTGGCAAAACTTTTATGCTATAGACAGAATTTTAATAAGGAAGAAGTAGATCTCGGGGACTTGAACTGGAAATATTTGGGTAGATGCACTTGAGAACCCTTGATCCATAGGGACTATAGCAATAGCTCACACTCCTTGTTAGAGTATAGTTATTTAAATTTTAATGGGAATGATTCTGTAGCAGGGAAGATGTTGAAGTTACAGAAGAGAAACAAGATGACCACTAGATATGTCTATTAAACTGTAAAACAATAAGATTTTAATGGTCACAGTAATGAAAGAAAGATTGCTGACTAGGCTTGCTTGGTATTGAGGAGAGTCTAGATGAAACTGAAGACCATACACACCTGCACATCTTGCACATGTACTCCTGAACTTAAAATAAAAGTTGGGGGGAAAAAAGTTGAAGAGCATGAATTTATAGTAGCAAAATCATTACACCTGTACTCAGAACATGAAATTAAGTGCCAAAAAAGTGGACGATTGGATTTACCCAGTTTGGGGATTTTTCTAGACTGTTGAAATCAGAAATACAATAAGGAAATATTGCAGAGAATATAAGTGACTGTGATGAGGGTATAGGGTGCAAGGAAGATAGGGAGAGATATGTGGGTAAAGAGAAGGCTAGAAGGTTTGTTGATTGTAATTAAATGAGAATATCTGAATTTGTAAGTTAAGCAATAAAAAAGTTTTCCAATATGAAGATCTATGGTATAGCCCATCGGAATGATGACTGACATTACACTGTGTCACTGAAGGACAAGGCCAATAAGGACTGCATATCAGAACATGCCCACAGATATAGAGACTATTATTTCCAGATTACAAATCATGCCATTATATTGTACATTCCCTTTAGCAATTGACCAGGAGACTGGTCACTGACATATACCCCCTCATTTGCTGAAGAGTTTTAATACCTGGATCACATATTTCTCTTCAATCCAAGACTTTCTATCAATGCTCTCAGGTATTTAGGGGTAAAGTGCAAAATTTCTAAAAACTATTCTCAAATTAAAACAAAGATAACAAAATTTTAAGAATCTGTTAACATTCCTAAAGGTTATATGGCTACTATTCTACTATTTTTGAAGCTTTTCTAACAGTTTGAAATTATGAACATTCAAATAATTAGTTAAATATAAATGTGTTATAGCATTAAAATAAAAGGGCTTACTAATGAGTCTGTTACCTGCTAAACAAGATTAATTGATTCTAATATAACATACAGCAATAATCATAACCTTACTCAAGCAGCATCTATGCATATGAATGTGCCTCATAATGCAATTAAACTGCTTTTGCAAATATTTTAATGCAAATAAAATAATCTGTTTCACCTGACATAGCTGTGGTTTTGTATGATATCTGCACTTCTCAAGTACAATATTTGATATATCGCTTTCATGTAATGTACTGTTACAAAATCTGTCTTTTATGTCATAGATCTTAGTTAAGAAGCTACCTCCACACAACAAAAATGGAAAACTTCAGGCCAATATCCTTGAGGAACATAGATTTAAAAAATCTTCAACAAAACACTAGCAAACTGAATTAAGCAGCACACCAAACAGCTAACCCATCACAATCAAGCAGTCTTTATTCCTGGGATGCAAGGTTAGTTCAACATATGCGATTCAATAAATGTGATTCATCACATAAACAGAACTAAAAACAAAAACTTCATGATTATCTCAACAGATGCAGAAAAGGCCTTCAATAAATTCAACATTCCTTCATGTTAAAAACACTCAACACACTAGGCATTGAAGGAACATACTTCAAAATAATAAGAGCTATCTATGAAAAACTCACAGCCAATATCATGCTTAATGGGCAAAAGCTGGAAGCATTTTCCTTGAAAACTGGCTCAAGACCAGGCTGCCCTCTCTCAACACTCCTATTCAGCATAGTAGTGGAAGTCCTGGCCAGAGCAATTAGGCAAGAAAAAGAAATAAAATATATTCAAATAGAAAGAGAGGAAGTCAAACTACCCCTATTTGTAGATGCCATGATTCTATATCTAGAAAACCCCACAGTCTCTTCCCAAAAGACCCTTGAGCTGATAAACAACTTCAGCAAAGTTTCAGGATACAAAATCATCATACAGAAATCACTAGCATTCCTATACACCAATAACATCCAAGCCAAGAGCCAACTGAGGAATGCAGTCCCATTCTCGATTGCCACAAAAAGAATAAAATACCTAGGAATACAGCTAATCAAGGAGGTGAGAGATCTCTCTATAATGGGAATTACAAAACACTGCTCAAATGAATCAGAGATGACACAAACAATTGGAAAAACATTCCATGCTCATGAATAGGAAGAATAAATATCATTAAAATGGCCATATTGCCCAAAGCAATTAACAGATTCAGTATTATTACTATCAAACTACCAATGACATTCTCCAAAGAATTAGAAAAAAATTACAATTCTTATGGAACCATAAAAGAGCTCAAATGGCCAAAGAAATCCTTAGCAAAAAGAACAAAGCTGGGAGCATCACATTACCTGACTCCAAACTATGCTACAGAGCTACAGTAACCAAAATAGCATGGAGGTATAAAAACAGACACAGAGACTAATGGAACAGAATAGAGAGCCCAAAAATAATGCCATACCCCTACAACTATCTGATCTTCAGCAAAGCTGACAAAAACAAGCAAAGCAATGGGGAAAAGCCTCCCCATTCAATAAATGGTGCTGGGATTACTGGCTAGCCATAAGCAGAAAAATAACACTGGACTCCTACCTTACGCCACATAAAAAAATCAACTCAAGATGAATTAAAGACTTAAATATAAAACCTAATACTATACAAATCCTGGGAAATAACCTAGGAAATAACACTTTGGACCTAGAACTTGGCAAAGGTTTCATGATGAAGATGCCAAAAACAATTACAACCAAAGCAAAAATTGACAAATGGGATCTAATTAAACTAAAGAGCTTCTGCACAGCAAAAGGAACTATCAAAAGAGTAAACAGACAAGCTATAGAATGGGAGAATATACTTGTAAATTATGCATCTGACAAAGGCCTAATAGCCAGAATCTAAAAGGAACTTAATGAAATTTACAAGCAAAAAACAATCCCATTAAAAAGTCGGCAGAGGACATGAAGAGACGCTTTTCAAAAGAAGACATACATGGGCCAGGTGCAGTGGCTCATGCCTGTAATCCCCACACTTTGGGAGGCCACAGTGGGAGGATTACTTGGGCCCAGGAGTTGAAGACAAGCCTGGGCAACATGACAACACCCCTTCTCTACAAAAAAATACAAAAAATAGCTAGGTGTGGTGACATGTTCTTGTGGTTCCAGCTTCTCAGGGGGCAGAGGCCAGAGGATCACTTAAGCCCTGGAGGCAGAGGATGCAGTAAGCCTATGATCACACCACTGCACTCCAGCATGGGCAACAGAGTAAGTAAGACCCCGGCTCAAAAAAAAAAAAAAAAAAATACGAGTGGCCAAGAAACATATGAAAGAATGCTCAATATCACTATGCATTAGGGAAATGCAAATCAAAATCACAATGAGATCCAGTCAGAATGACTGAATGAGAAGCATTCACACCAGTCAGAATGAGATCCATTCATACCAGTCAGAATGGCTAATATTAAGAAGTAAAAAAATAGCAGATGCTGGCAAAGTTGCAAAGAAAAGGGAATGTTTGTACATTGCACTGCTGGTGGGAGTGTAAATTAGTTCAGCCATTGTGGAAAGCAGTGTGACAATTTCTCAGAGAATTTGGAACTACCATTTGACCCAGCAATCCTATTACTGGGTATATACCCACAGGAATATAAAGCATTGTGCCATAAAGACACATGCACGTGTATGTTTATTGCTGCACTATTCACAATAGCAAAGACATGGAATGTCCATCAACAGTAGTTTGGATAAAGAAAATGTGATATATATACACCATGGAATATTATGCAGCCATAGAAGAGAATGAAATCATGTTGTTTGCAGCAACATGGATGGGAGACCATGGTCCTAAGCAAACTAATGCAGGAACAGAAAACCAAATCTGCATGTTTTCCCTTATAAGTGGGAGCTAAACAATGAGAACACATGGACACTAAGAGGAGAACAACAGACACAAGGGGCTACTTGAGAGTGGAGGGTAGGAAGAGGGACAGGATCAGAAAAAAATACCTATTGGGTACTTTGCTGATTACCTGGATGACAAAATAATCTGTACACCAAACCCCTGTGGCATAAGCTTATTTATATAACAAACCTGCACATGTACCCCTGAACTTAAAATAAACATTAAAATAAAAGCTGTCTCCAAATGCACATTCAATTTTTAGAGGTAGTAAAATAATGTAGTAGAACACTAAATTTAACCTCTACAAATCTGGATTAAATTTTGGACCTGCTACATACAAGTTATGTTACTTTGGACAAATTATACAATAACTGTGGCCTCCATGCCTCACCTAGAAAATGAGGACAACAATAAATCTTTCATCTTTATTGTTGATATTAGAGCTATTGTACACAAAGCATTTTCACAGTTGTTCCTCAATACATACTAAATATTTTACTATAGTAAAGTAAGTGGGAAAATTGTTGAAAGATACACTACTGTCATTTAAAATGATTGAGAAATGAGACATTTGAGTAAATCATATATTTTGAGTTACAAAGCATTATCACATATATATTACATCCTTACCAGTTTCCAAGGAATGACAAAGATACACATTTAATACTCAAATTCCACTGAAGTAAATTTTATGCTACCTTAGTGATAAAGCATCATATCAGTTCCTGCATGTGAATCACACATACCAGACATCACATGAAAGGTGTATTCAGGAACTTTTCTGCTCATGAATAAAGTTGATACATGTCATTTACTAAAAATTAATAGCTGTTAGAATGCAAGCAACCTGGCTCTTACTATAATTATGAAAACAGAGACTATGACTAATTTGTAAAAAATAAGTATGTTTAAGTAAATAAATAACCTTTGAAGAAAAATAATTAATGTACGGGGAAAAGACTTAGAGATGTTCAGCAAATGTGTGCTGATCTTACAATGTAAGTTCCTCTAAAAGAGAGGTTTTGTTCCTCTAGTTCACTGCTTAGAACAGTGGATACATACTGGATGCTTAATACATCCTTATTCAAGAAATGATTGATAGAATGAGTATACTAACATATGCTTAGCGTACTTCCATACTTTTAACTCTCCTTCTGCAAGAATACCTACATTAAAGGTATCTCGTCTAGTCTTGGTTGGTGGTATACTTGCCAATGAATTTAAAAGACTGTGCATTTTTCAGCATGTTTTGTATCTATGTATGTTTACATAAGCTGCAATACTTATTATCTCAAATTAGGTATTGTTTCACAGTCTGTAGCAGCATGAAATGGAAGATGATCTCTTTTATAAAATTCTGGATATGTTCCAAGAAAATGCTTAGAAAATAACAGCAGACAAATTAACAAGCTCATAATGGGAGGTAATTCTGATCATCTTCATCGCATTTCTCTTTATCACAACAGAACGGAAATGAAATACCTACGATCTTGAAAACAGATGGCTTTGGGAGAATGCCTTCTTGAGTTAATTAGAAGAATCCACTTGTTCAACATACCACATTGACAAGAAGCAGTCAGCCCTTGCTTTAGAATCCAAGGGAAATGCTCCAGGGAAATGCTGCAATACAACAGTGTGTACCCCAGTTAGAAAACTAGTTGTCAGATATCTCACCTGAAATGGTTAAGTCTGGATTTGTTTCATAATATGCCCCCTTTTATATAAATTTCACAACACTAAAAGGTGGATATTCTTATCTTCATTTTTCGGATGAAGTAACTGTGTCTCAGAGAGCTATATAAATTTCCTACGAACACACAGATCAGATAACAACTAGCGGATCTAGAATTCAAAACAGGTCTGCCACCTATGAAATCCATGCACCTAAACCTATACTATTCAGCCTCCTGTTTCAGAATTAAATAAAATATAATTTTGCTTTTCCATATTCCGATTGTGCATTCCAACTCATTATGTCTAAGTACTTTCTATGAGCATTTCCATAAAGCAGTAGGAATTCTCACTCCTTAGGAAAGTACAGCTTCCCATCAGACGTTTCAAGAAAATAATGACTTACCTAATTAGTGATATTATGAGAGAAAGCTGAAAAAAAACCTGGTCAGCCTTGGACTCTTGTTTGAACCATCCTGCCTTCAGCATGCTTGCATTCCCTACTCATCAGTGTGGAATAGTTATTGGGATAGACCCAGCCCCTGAGAAAATGGCTGTGATTGTTCACCTCAGCCAATGCTAAGTTGGGTAAGCTCAGTTTAGGAGATTATATTAAGAAGCTAATTTTGATGCAGGTAAAGCTAATTTCCTTAATTTAGCTTTTTTATTAATATTAAAACTACCTTGGTTTCTGATACAAAATGCTGCTAAGGAATACATTTTTAGGAGGAGGCAAAGCAAGACAATAGAATAGAAGCCTACATCACTTGTCCCCCATGCTAGAATGACAGATTTTAACAACTATCTGCAGACAATAAATCACCGTCACAAGAACCAAAAATCAGTTGAGCCATCACAGAACCTGGTTTTAACTTCATATCACTTAAAGAGCCATTGAGAGCCAGGAGAGAAAGTCTTGAATTGCCAACGCCACCCCTCCCTCAGCTCCCAGCAGCAGCCTTGCGGCCTGTAAAGAGAATCTGTGCACTCTGGGGAGGGAGAGCACAGTGACTAGGGGACTTTACATTGGCGCAGTGGCCCACTCCTATAATCCCAGCACTTTAGGAGGGCGAGGCGGGCAGATCACCTGAGGTCAGGAGTTCAAGACCAGCCTAGCCAACATGGCTATCTCTACTAAAAGTACAAAAATTAGCTGGGCATGGTGGCGGGCACGTATAATCCAGCTATTCAGGAGGCTGAGGCAGGACAATAGCTTGAACCTGGGAGGCAGTTGTTGCAGTGAGCTGAGAACGCACCACTGCACTCTAGCCTGGGTGACAAGAGACTCCGTCTCAAAAAAAAAAAAAAAAGAAAAGAAAAAAGCACTGCTGCCCTGTCACAGAAGAGAATAAAGCCATGCTGGGCGCAGCTAGTGCCCACTCATGCCACTCATGGAAGGAACATTTGAAGCAACCCTAGCCAGAGAGGAATTGCCCATCTCAGTGGTCAGAACTTGAATTTCTTGGCGAGCCTCATCACCACAGGCTGAAGTGCTCTAGGGTCCTAGGTAAACTTGAAAAGCAGTAAACACGAGGACTGCAACTGGTAGGCAACTTCTAATGCTAGACTGTGTAGACCGGGTTTAGAATCAGTGAACTAGGGTGGAACGTGACCTAGGGAGACACCAGCTGACACAGCAAAGGGAAGGCTTGCACCACCTGTCCCTCAACGCAGGCAGTGTGGCTCATATAACAATAAAACTGACTTCTTCCTTCTGCTTAAGGAGAGGAGAGCAAAGAGAAAAGAAGACTTTGTCTTGCATCTTGGATACCAGCTCAGCCACAATGGGATAGGGCACTGGGCAGAGCAAAGAGGCCCCCATTGCAGGCCCTAGCTTTTGGATGACATTTCTAGACACATGCTGTGCCAAAAGGGAACCCATTGTCTTAAAGGAAAAGACCCAGTCCTGCAGGATTCATCACCTACTGACTAAAGAGCCCTTGGGCCCTCAATGACCAAGAGCAATACACAGGAAGTATGACACGGGCCTTGGGCTCTGAGACATGCTGACTTCACGGGAGAACCAGTCTATTCCCGGTTGTGGTGGCTATGGTGAAAGACTCTGTTTGAGAATCAGAGGGAAAAGTAAAGAGGTGTTGTCTCGCACTTTAGGTACCAGCTTGGCCACAGTAATATAGAGCAACAAGCAGGCTATTGGGGTCTCTGAGTCCAGGCTTAGGCCCTGGGACAGCATTTTTGGACCTGCCCTGGGCCAGAAGGGAGGCCACTGTTCTGAAGGGTGAATCCCAGGCCTGGCAGCATTCATCACAAGCTGACTGAAAAGCCGTTGGGCATTAAGTGAACATGGGGTGGCTTGACAGAAGCCCCATGGACTAATAGTGGTAGTGGCCACAGGGAGAGGATCCTCTGCCTATGGAAAGGGGAAGTAAGAGTGGGAAGGACTTTGTATTGCGGTTTGAGTGCCAGCTTAGCCACAGTAGAATAGAACATGATGTAAGTGCTAAGGTTTTTTACTCCAATCCCTAGTGCCCAGACAGCATCTCTGGACATTCCCAGGGCCTGGGGGAACACATCACCCTGAAGTGAAGGCGTGGCCAAGTGCTGTGCTGGCTTCAAGTCTGACCCAGCACAGTCCCAGTGGTAGTGGCCACAGGGATCCTTGCATCACCACTCCCCAAGTTCCGGTTGGCTCAGCACAGGGAAGCTTCATCTGTCTGGGAGAAAGGAAGAAAAAGAACAAATATCTCTGCTTGATAATCCAGAGAATTCTGGATCTTATCCAAGGCCACCAAGGTGGTATCTCTACGTGTCTGCATAAACCACAGTGTTATTGGACTTAGGGGCTAAGCTCCTTCAAATACCTGGAAAGCCTTCCCAAGAAGGACAGGCACAAACAAGCCCAGACTGTAAAGACTATAATAAATACCCAGCGTGGTGGCGCACAGTGGCTCAGGCCTGTAATCACAGCACTTTGGGAGGCTGAGGCGGGTGGATCACCTGAGGTCAGGAGTTCGAGACCAGCCTGGCCAACATGGCAAAACCCAGTCTCTACTAAAAATACAAAAATTAGCTGGGAGTGGTGGTGTGTGCCTGTAATACCAGGTACTCAGGAGGCTGAGGCAGTAGAATCGCTTGAACCTGGGAGGCAGAGGTTGCAACGAGCCAAGATCGTGCCACTGCACTCAAGCCTGGGCAACAGAGTGAAATTCCATCTAAAGAATAAATTTTATGTATATATAATATATATATATAATATGTAAATAATATATAATATGTATATAATATATATAAATAATATATTATATATTAAAATATATATGTAAATAATATATATTATGTGTAAATAATATATAATATGTAAATAATATATAATATAATTATATTATATTATATATTATAATTAATATATAATTATTATATATAATATATAGTATATATAATATATATTATTTATATTATATATAACATATTATATATGTATAATATATATTATATATATTATATTATATATGTATAATATATATTATATATATTATATATTGTGTATATATTATATATTATATATTATGTATTGTGTATAAATATATATAATATATAAATAATATATTTATATATTTTATATTTATATATATAAATAAATAAATACCCAACGTTTCAATGCTTAGACACCAAAGAACATCTCAAGTGTCAACACCATCCAGGAAAACATGACCTCAACAAATGAACTAACTAACCACAGGGGACCAAGCCTGGAGAAACAGAGATATATGACCTTTCAGACAGAGAATTCAAAATAGCTGTTGTGAGAAAACTCAAACAAATTCAAGATGACACAGAGAAAGAATTCAGAATTCTATGAGAAAAATTCAACAGTGAGATTGAAATACTTAAAAAGAATCAAGCATAAATTCTAGAGTTGAAAAATGCTGAAGAATCCATCAGAGCCTCTTAACAGCAGAATTGATGAAGCAGAAGAAAGAATTAGTGAGCTTGAAGACAGAGTATTTGAAAATACGGAATGAGAGGAGACAAAGAAAGGTTAAAAAGCAATGAAGCACACCTACAAAATCTAGAAAATAGCCTCAAAAGGGCAAATGTAAAATTTATTGGACTTAAAAAGGAGGTAGACAAAAAGATAGGGGTAGAAAGTTTATTCAAAGGGATAATATCAGAGAACTTCCAAACCTAGAGAAAGATATCAACATTCTAGTACATGAAGATTATGAAACACCCAGCAAATTTAACCCACAGAAGACTACCTCAGGCATTTAATACTCGAAGTCCCAAAGGTCAAGGATAAAGAAAAGATCCTAAAAGCAACAAGAGAAAAGAAACAAGTAACATACAACGGAGCTCCAATACGTCTGGCAGCAGACCTTCCAGTGGAGAACTTACAGGCCAGGAGAGAATGTCATCACATATTTAAAGTGCTGAAAGAAAAAATATTTTACCCTAGAGTAGTATAATTAGAGAGAATATCTTTTAAGCATGAAGAAGAAATAAAGACCTTCCCAGACGAACAAAAGCTGAGAGATTTCATCAACACTAGACCTGTCCTACAAGAAATGCTAAAGGGAGTTCTTCAATCTGACAGAAAAGGATGTTAATAAGCAAGAAGAAATAATCTGAAAGTATAAACCTAGAGATTTTTCTCTAGGTTTGGAAGATCTATTTATAAGATCCATTTTCTAGATCTTATAAGCACACAGAGAAACACAGAATAGTGTAACATTGTAATTGTGGTGTGTAAACTTCTCTTGAGGTAAAGGAAGATTAAATGATGACTTTGACTGAGAGTTTGATGATTAAATGCCTTGAGGTAGTCTTTGGATTAAATCTGGTTGGTGTACCATAACCTTCTTGTACTTGAATGTTGATATCTTTCTCTAAGTTTAGAAGTTCTCTGATATTATCCCCTTGATAAACATTCTACCCCTATCTCTTTGTCTACCTCCTCTTTAAGGCCAATGAATCTCAGATTTGCCCTTTTGAGACTGTTTTCTAGGTCTTGTAACCACACAGAAAAACACAGAATAGTATAACGTTGTAATTGTGGTGTGTAAACTTCTCTTCACTTATATATAAAGACTAAATGGTGAATCAATCAAAAATAATAACTACAACAACTTTTCAAGACATAGTACAATAAGACATAAAGAGTGTGATGGTTAATATTACATGTCAACTTGATTGGAATGAAGGATGCAAACTATTATTCCTGGGTGTCTCTGTGAGAGTGTTGCCAAAGGAGATTAGCATTTGAGTCAGTGGACTGGGAGAGGCAAACCCACCCTCAATCTAGGTGGGCACCATCTAATCAGCTGCCAGCAAAGCTAGAATAAAAGCAGGCAGAGGAATGTGGAAGGACTAGACTGGCTGAGTCTTGTGGCCTTCATCTTTCTCCTGTGCTGGATGCTTCTCAAGGATCTAAGGAAGGTCTAAAGGTGTAAAGGATCTAAGACTTTCAAACAAGTCTTAAAACATTCAAAATAAAATTGAAATACTATTAAGCATCTTCTATGACAATAGAATAAAACTGCAAATCAATAACAAAAGCAATTTTGGAAACTACACAAATATATGAAAATTAAACAATATACTCATGAATGACCAGTGGGTCAACGAAGAAATTAAGAAGAAAGTTGAAAAATGTCTTGAAACAAATGATTATGGAAACACAACATAACAAAACCTATGAGTTATAGCAAAAGCAGTACTAAGAGGGAAATTTATAGCCATAATTGCCTACAACAAAAAATAATTTTAAAAACTTCAAATAAATAGCTCAATAAAGCATTTTTAAAAACTAGAAAAGCAAGAGCAAACTGAACCCACAATTAGCAGATGAAAAGAAATACTAAAGATCAAAGAAGAAATAAGTGAATTTAAGACAAAGAAAACAATGAAACAAATGTTGCCTTTATTTGAAACCAAGTTCAAACTATTAATACAACTGACTTTGCAACTAGTCCCAGCCTCAAATTTAATTTTAAAGAGCTCTCCTTGATTAAATATTGCCTATCATAAACTATTTTACTAAATGGCTTCCTAAAACTACTCTTTTTAAAAAAATTACAATTATGTCAATGTACTACTATTTTCATTAATAGAATTACACCAAATATTCAAATATACCAACCACAGAGTGCACCAAATCAAATGTTTTAAGCACCTAAATCTGCATATTATTTCTTTTTATTCTTTGAAAACATTTAATGTTCCCATATAGAGGGAAGTCAAAAGCATAGCTATTTTTACCAAAAAATGAGTTGCTGGGCTTTGAAGAAAAAGCATAGTTATTTTTATCAAAGACAAGTTGCTGGCTTCACTAACCAACAAAGCGGAAATATTATTACTAGTGAATGGGACAGTCTCCATTACAAAGAGCCAAACTGTGAGTGTCTGCAATCGTTCTTCAGCTATAACAGGCTGACTTGCTAGCAATTTGTCTGCAAGCAGTAATAAAATGTGCAGAGTAATTAGCTTGAGTCTCTAATTAATCTGAGGATGATTTTTGTTTTTAAATTATTTAACATTAAAATTTTTATTAGATTTCAGGACCTGAAGCCCCAGGCATACATGTATAATTTTTAAAGTATCATTTGTCTCAAGTCTTAAAAATGTCTTAATACTAAATAAATTAAATTGTAATATTTCCAGTAATTTTATTATTTTTTATTTTTTATATTTTTCCATAAGTTATTGAGGTACAGCTGGTAGTTGGTTACATAAGTGAGTTCTTTTGTGGTGATTTGTGAGATCTTCAAGCACCCACTGCCCGAGCAGTATATACTCGGTATACATATTTGTAGTCTTTTATCCCTCATCCCCCACCCACTCTTCCTCCCCAAGTCCCCAAAGTCCACTGTATCATTCTTATGCCTTTGCATGCTCATAGCTACGTCTCTTACATTGAACTTCAAATTCCAGAATACAATAGGACATTTAGAAAGAAGTCCTTCTATACTCCAAGGTATTTTCTAAATTTCAATGCAATATTATCTTCTAAAATTAGTTGTGTCCCTTCAAAATTCATATGTTGAAACTTAATCCCCAATGTGACAGTATTAGAAGGTGAGGTCTTTGGGAGATGGTTAAGTCATAAGGGCAGAGCCCTCATTAATATGATTAGCATCTTTACAAAAAGAGGCAGCAGAGGGCTAGCCAGCCCCTTTCACTATGTAAGGATATAGTGAGAAGGTGTTGTGTGTAAGGAATGAGCCCTCACCAGACACTGAAGGTGCTGATGTCTTGATATGGGACTTCCCAGCCTCCAGAACTGTGAGAAAAATGTTTGTTGTTTATAAGCTGTCCCATCTATGGTATTATTGTTATAGCAGCCTAAAACAGGCTAAGACAACTAAGTCCTCTAACCAAGAACTCTGAATACTCAGTGAGTGTTTGTGTAATTAAGGTAGGGTGAGATGTCAGAGAGGACAATGACACTGAAATACATAGGAACACAATTGAGATCAATATATCCCCTTCACAATTATTTCTGAGACTACTCCTATCAAGAAAACCATGAAATCTGGACCTATAACCCCTACGTAATCCACTATGTCCTATTTTCTATAGGATAAATCCCACCTGAAATCATTTAAAAAACACAATAGGAAGACTTTAAAAGAATAAAAGGTTTTCCTTCTGCTGTGGTTAGGCTTTGTGTCCCCATCCCAATCTCATCTTGAATTCTAATCTCCAGGTGTCAAAGGTGAAACCAGATGGGAAGTGATTGGATCATGGGGGCAGTTTCCCTGTGCTGTTCTCATGATAGTGAGTGAGTTTCACATTATCTGATGGTTTTATAAGGCAGTTTTCCTTGCTCTTGCTAGGTTTTCTCTCTTCTGCCACCATTTGAAGAAGGTCCTTGTTTCCCCTTTGTCTTCTGCCAAGATTATAAGTTCCCTGAGTCCTTCACAGCCACGTGGAACTGGGAGTCAATTAAACCTTTTTCCTTTACAGATCACCAGTCTTGGATATTTCTCTATAGCAATGTGAGAATGGACTAATACAGTAAATTGGTACCAAGGTAGTGGGGCACTACTGTAAAGATACCTCGAAATGTGGAAGCAACTTTGGAACTAGGTGATAGACAGATGTTGGGACAGTTTGGAGGGCTCAAAAGAAGACAGAAAAGTGTGGTAAAGTTTGAAATCTCCTAGAGAATTGGAGGGCTCAGAAGACAAGAAGATGCAGGAAAATTTGAAATTTTCTAGAGGCATATTGAATGGCTTTGACCAAAATGCTGATAGTGATATCGACAATGAAGTTCAGGCTGTGGTGGTCTCACGTGGAGAGGAGTAACTTGTTGGGAACTGGAATAAAGATGACTTTTGTTATGCTTTAGTAAAAAGACTGGTGGCATTTTGCCCCTGCCCTAGAGATCTGTGGAAACTTGAGCTTGAGGGAGATGATTTAGGGTATCTGGCAGAAGAAATTTCTAGGAAGTAAAATGATCAAGTGGGACAGATTATAAGTTTGGAAAACTTGCAGCCTGGTGATACAATAGAAAAGAAAAACCCGTTTTTGGAGGAGAAATTCTAGCCAGCTGAAGAAATTTGCATAAGTAACAAGGAGCCAAATGTTAATCACCAAGACAATGGAGAAAATGTTTCCAGGGCATTTCAGAGACCTTCACAGCAACCCCTCCCATCACAGGACAAGTGGCCTGTGAAGAAAAAATGATTTCTTCGGTCAGGCCCAGGGCCCTGCTGCTGCTCTGTGCAGCCTCAGGACATGGCACCCTTCATTCCAGCAGTGGCTGAAAAAGGGCAAAATACAGCTTAGGTTGTTGCTTCAAAGGGTGCAAACCCCAAGCTTTGGTGGTTTACACATGGCATTGGGGCTGTAGGTGCACAGAAATCAAGAATTAAGGTTTGGGAACCTCCGTCTAGATTTCAGAGGATGTACGGAAATGCTCAGATGTCCAAACAGAAGTTTGCTGCAGGAGAGAAGCCCTCATGGAGAACCTTAGCTAGGACAGTGCAAAGGGGAAATGTGAGTTGGAGCCCCGACACAGAGTGCCCACTGGAGCACGGCCTAGTGGAGCTGTGAGAAGAGGGTCACTGTCCTCAGACCCCACAATGGTAGATCCACCAAAAGCTTGTGCTGTGCACATGGAAAAGCCACAGACACTCAATGCCAGCCATAAAAACAGCTGTGGAGGGAAGCTGTACCCTGCAAAGCCAAAGGTGCAGAGCTGTGCTCAAAACTGTGGGAGCCCACCCTTTGCATTATTGTGATCTGGATGTGATCACGATAATCAAAGGAGATTATTTTGGAGCTTTAAACTTTAATGACTGCCCCCTGGGTTTCAGAATTTCACGGGGCTTCTAGCACCTTTGTTTTGGCCAATTTCTTCCATTTGAAATGGGATCATTTATCCAATGCCTATAGCCCCATTTCATCTTGGATGTAACTAACTTGCTTTTGATTTTACAGGCTCATAGGTGGAAGGGACTTACCTTGTCTCAGATGTGACTTTGGACTTGGACTTTTGAGTTAATACTGGAATGAGTTAATACTTTGGGGGACTGTTGGAAGGTACAATTGGTTTGGAAATGTGAGGACATGAGATTTGGGAGGGTCCAGGGGTGGAATAATACGGTTAGGCTTTGTGTCACCATCCAAATCTCATCTCGAATTGTAATCCCCATGTGTCAAGGGAGAAACCAGGTTGGAGGTAATTGGAAAATGGGGGTTCCCTCATGCCATTCCTATGATAGTGAGTTTTCATGAGATCTGATGGTTTTATAAGGCATTTTCCCTGCTGTTGTTATCTCTTCTCTCTGCTGCCACCATGCAAAGGAGGTCTGTTTCCCCTTTGCCTGATGGTTTTATAAGGCATTTTTCCCTGCCCTTGTTAGTTCTTCTCTCTCCTGCCACCATGCATAGGAGGTCCCTGTTTTCCCCTTGCCTTCCACCATGATTGTAACTTTCCTGAGGCTTCCCTAGCCATGGGGAACTGTGATTCAATTAAACTTCTTTCCTTTATACATAAACCAGTCTTGGATATTTCTTTATAGCAATGTGAAAACAGACCTATACATCTTTTTTTGAAGAAGCCTGTAATTTAACTAAGCTCAAAATTATAGAAAATTTTTACAGTCAGTCTTGAATGAAAAAGATAACATCTGCCCAGTCAGCTAAATCAGCTGAATAACCCTGGCCAACAACAGGACAGCAAA
This sequence comes from Gorilla gorilla gorilla, assembly GCF_029281585.2. Lineage (NCBI taxonomy): Eukaryota > Metazoa > Chordata > Mammalia > Primates > Hominidae > Gorilla > Gorilla gorilla. The sequence goes on from NC_073235.2 coordinate 97,505,233, forward strand.
TCTTTCATTCATTTTAAGATGACAAACTAAGGAAGGAAAAGTAACATCCCAATGCCTGTGGACATCTCACACCCATCCCCTAAACCAAGGTTAAGAGTCCAGGCTCAGGCCATACAATTCGTTTCTTTCCCAAATACACATCATCTGCAGAGGAGGATGACATTCTCAGGCAGAGTAAAGGAGTGCTCACATCCACAAAAACTGAGGCATGCAAAATATTTTCACATTATGAAACATGGCAATAAGCAGAAGAACCACATTGAAGCAAACAGGACTAATGAAACAGAAAGAACCAGAACTTTAATCAGAATTACTATCGTACTAGAGAAAGCAGAAAATCTTATATACCTTAAAGCAAGGACACAAGGTTTCAAAGAATAAGTGTTTGAAGCTATTAGACATAAATAATTATTAGATGTGATACATAATCATTGGATGGGTTGGCCAACATAACAAAAACAGTTATAACAGTCACATCACATTGAAATCCCTCATGGATAGATACCCCACCATTATCTGAAATGTAATATGTCAGAACTGATGTTATCTTTTCTCTCCCAAACGCAAATGCTTTTCCAGTTTCCATGTTACTATTCAACCTAATAGGCTTCTCAAGTCCACAACGTTTGCCACTTAGAAGTTCATGCTTTTAATTATTTTGAAAGCTCTTTGGGGAACTCTTTTGTTTTAGTTGTTTTGTACCTCTTCAACTCCCCAGCAGTATATAGTCCATACTCTATAAATACTTCTGCGGTTGACACCAATTTTATCTCATATTGACACATGCTGAACAAAATCTCAGATTGGAAGAATCTTTTAGAACCAGAAAATAATGTTTTTAAAAACTAATACTATGGCAAGGGTTATCAATAGTATCATTATGGAAATTATCCTCAAACCTGTTTAAAATTTAAAAACCTGAAATAGCATTGAAATCAAATTTTGCTACACAGTAGTGTTTGTTGTTAAAGAAAATAAATTGTAAATGTTAGCACATATTTGTATTGTTCAATGCCAATGCTGATATTGCAGTTCAGAGTGATCTTAAAGAATAAATTAGAGTTTGACAGTTAATTATTATTGCATATGTCAAATACTCATTTCTCAATGCCAAAGTTTTCCTCACTCAGAAAAAATGTGATTTTTTGTTATTATTTCCCTTCTGTCCTAAATGTTAGTGTCAGCTCAAAATGCATAAAAGAGCCCACAGGGAATAAACATATCCATTGTCATTATTAAAATAGGACTGCAGCTGTTTTGCACCTGTTGCAAAAATCTTTTTAGACATTCTCCATTGAGACTCTAATAATTCTGTGGATATGCAGTTCTGTACTTTTGCATGAGAAGAACTATGTAAATATTATACACAGTTTTGAAGGAACAGCTTTCTGAATTTTTTTCATAAAACTTTACATTGTAAGTCTCATACTAAAATCATCTTACTATTCTTTCATGGTTTATGTGGTCAGTAACAGAAACATTTGGAATTGAGAATTAGCAATTAGCTTGCCTATCTCTCCTGCCATGATGGATGAGAAAATGTTACCCATGATTTTAGTAATAATAGCTAACATTTACTGAATGATTGGCATGTAGTTATTAGCAGTCTCATTTCATGAATACATAAACTGAGCCTTTAGAGAAGTCAAATCACTTGATCAAGGTTATGGAACTAGAAAGTGGCTGACCCAAACTCCCATGTTTTAAATCATTATGCAAGCTTCCTCCCCTCTGTGATAATAGCATTTGATTACCATCCTATTTTATACAAGATACACATGTGTGAAGTTTCCATTGAGATATAAAGCATCAACTTATGAAAACCTATTACATCCTTTAAAAGTAATGGCCCATAATCCAGAGTGATCCAATAAAAATCACAATGAATATTGTTCTATTTTTAGGAAAATAAAATATATTCATATAAATTATTCTTTAGAATCATCTCTACAAATTACCCAGCATTTTTCAATCAAGTAATTTCTTGATTAATACGTATACCATCTTCAAAAGAAATCTTCAAGTACATACAACAGAAAAGCTTAATGGTACTCTACCTTGAACTAAATACAAAGAGACATAATTTCATGAGGTTGTGTGTTTTCTAGTCTCTTTCAAGTCTTTACCGAAATGTCAATTGATCATCTTAGAAAAAATTGCTAAAGAGAGATGTTTAAGAAAAAACTATGCTTAGAATATCATTTTATAAATGATTTGATAGAAATATAAGCTTACCAATTCACCAGTTAGATCCTCTGAAAATCTTTGAAGTAGGGATAGAAACATCCTTTAAGGCATGGCATCTTATTTTACAAATAATTAAGGTGAATTTTTTTAATTGATTTTAACCTACAGGGTTACAAGCATATTAACATTAAGAAACTGTTTCTTGGTAACAAATATTTCAGGCAAAATGGTCTTTTTTCCTTTTCATCAGATGCTATAAAGCACTGAAGCATTGTTCAAAGCATTCCTAAACGGTCTAACGTGTTTGGTCTTTGTAATCCAGGCTTAAAATGCAGCATAGCTAGTAGGCTGACTAAGAAACTTATCACCTCACCAAGACATTAATAACTCTTTTAAAAGTCAGTTATTATTTATTGAGCTCATTGTTACTTTTTACATTGATATTTGAGTCATTTAACATAAATTCAACTCTAACATTTTTGGCACTTTGGTTTTGCCACACTAAGTCATCTTTAGTTATAGTATGTATCACTGGCCTAAATTTGCTATCTATGAAGGCAATATGGTATTTTTGAAAAAAAGCGTATGTTTTAGAGCAGAGAAATCTAGATTTAAATGCCAGTATTGTCATGTATTAGTTCACTTAATCTCTCTCCAGGCTCCTTCTTTCTTCTTTTATAATCAAAGCAGAATATGACAAATTCACAAGCCTCTAGGGAAGATTTAAATTATATGTATAATTGGAATTATATAATACAGATATATTACATATGTACTCATATAATATAATTGTAGATCCTTAAAAAATGACTGAATAAATAAAGATAAGTTAATATATTGAATATATAAAGTGCTTGATAGAAAGTGCTTTCTTTCCTCCTGTTCCCCTGGGTCATAAAATGATTCTCTGCAAAGAAAAACCTTACTGATACATTGTAATTTAGGAGAAAAAAGAATCATCCAAGTTAGCCATAGGTCTCAGACTATAATTTTGTATAGAATATTATCAATATTATTACTCCTCATAATGTTTTCTAGCAGTAGGCACTACTTTATAGATAAATTCATTTAAAATAAATGCTACTTACACATAAACCATAGATAATAGTAAATATTATAGAGTGCTAACTATGTGCCAGTACTGTTCCAAGCCTGTTTAAATATAATGACATAATCGTAATCCTCACAGGTAATTACTTTTTACTGATGAGGAAGCTAAGACTTTTGCAAGTGACTTGCCCAAGGCCACAGCACTTACTGAGTGACAGAACAGGAATGAAAGCACAGGCAGTCTGACCACAGAGTTCACTCTGCTTTCCACTTTCTATAATAAATGTAAAAAGCATGTGTTCTCTTAAATGGGTAAAACATGTTGTTTTACAACGTGGATTTCATTATTATTATCTTTCTTAAGCAAAACTATTTCTTTATGACATCCCCTGTGTGCCACTTGTAAACGGTCAATTATAAATAGTCCAATTAGTAAATGGACTATTACCATAGTCCAAATAGATTAATATTTGTTGATCATTTTAAACAAGGAGAGAATATTGAAAACAAATTACATCAATTGAATTGAATTTTGCAATTCATATTTTTACTAAACAGTAATTACTACCCATGCTTCAAACTATACATAAGTTCAGACACTTGCTTAATAAGGCATAACTATGATAACCAAATCTTCTCAATTTTTTAAGTTCACTTCTGAAAAGAGAAGTACAAATTAGTATGAATACAATATTCAACTTCCTTCGAAGCTGTCTAAAAAGTAAAAACACTTTAACTGAACAAGATTAAGAAATAAAATAAATCTTCAGTTACATCATTAATTTTTAAATCTCTCAACAATCAAAATGGAGGGGGTTCATACTTAATTGTTCACCTTTAATATTCTTGTGGTGATCTCAAAACTAAATTTAGAAGTTACAAACTAGCAAATGGGGATGGATCTAAATTATACCAGAAATAAATTACATTTCCGAGTATAAGGTTTATGAAAAAGTTATTTTAAAAGGCTACATAACTTTACCTGACTTTAAGATTTTGCCAACACATATCCACAATATTTCTGTACTGTTTTATTTTGCTTAAAAGCAGGGGATAGAACTAAATGAGCTTGATTCCTTTCTGAATTCCAGCCCATTAATATATAATTCAATATATTTTAAGATGTCCATGATAAAAGTTACAGAATTCTGCCTTTGCAATTTGTTTTATATATATAAAATATATATATACATATAAATATATATATACATATATATATTGAGACGGAGTCTCGCACTGTGGCCCAGGATGGAGTGCAATGGTGTGAGGGCTCACTGCAACCTCTCCGCTTCCTGGGTTCACGTGATTCTCCTGCCTTAGCCTCCTGAGTAGCTGGGATTACAGGTGCACACCACCACACCTGGCTAATTTTTTGTATTTTTAGTAGAGACGGGGTTTCACTATGTTGGCCAGACTGGTCTCGAACTACTGACCTAATGACCTGCCCACCTCGGCCTCCCAAAGTGCTGGGATTACAGGTGAGAGCCACCACCCGTTGCCTATTTTATATTTTTTAGTTCCCCAGTCAATACCCCATTTGAGAATACCTTTAATGTGAATGACAGAATTAAAGAACATTCTTATATTGTAGCATAGTAGACAAAATTTAAGAAAAAGGAACATGGAGATACTTGACTATAATAAGTGAAATTAAATCTCAAAGTTTCAGCAACAAATGAACTCCATGGAAATGCTTGATCTCTAGCAATGTTGTAATTTAAATAGTTTTAATTTTGATCAAATTAGTTAAAGTCTTTATAAATGTTTGTTTGTTCATTTCAGAAGATGTGAAAATAAATTCATGGCCCATTGACTTTTTTTTAAGTAAACAAAAAAAATAACCCTCTAAAACTGTCAACACTTCAGTATAGTTTTAAAATTTTTCCAGAAAGCAAAAATTCAGTGTCACATTATAAAATTGAGTTTAATTGACTGGCAAAGCACTTTAAAGATTAGTAGTATTAATTGCTTAAAATATTCTGTGACATAAAATTTTTCATGTTTGTGAAAATTATTGCATTGTCTCTTTTAGAATCAGAAACTTCTTTCATATGAAAACTCTTAACCCTTTCATTTAATTCTGAAAATATAATATAGTTGATTTTGTGTCATACAGGGTTAATCCATTCTCCCCAGTGAAGTGCACAAATTTCAGCAATAACATATTCTGTTCCACTGTCATCCGTATAAAATATTGTTTACACTCCAGGACTATTGCTTCAGGAAATTATTGATGAGAGCAGCTGCTCCTTCAGAAGAAAAGTAGAAAAGCCCTTTCTGTCCAACCAGGGGCACTTTTAGTCCCTTGCTTTATCTCTATGGCACAGAAGCATGCAAGATTGGATTTCAGACTTTGAATATTAAAAAATAATAAAGTGAAATAAAAATCTTTCGAAAGAAATTCTTTAAAACTTCACTTGGGAACTTTTGTCAAGCTCTGAGCCATCTCCCTTTACTCAGAATCCTTTGTTAAAATGAAATGAAAAGCAGAGAGCCTAAGCTATATGGTGTAATCGGCATCCAACTTCAAATGCAACTCATTGCTACTGAACTGAACGTTGTAATTGCAATTATAACTCTACACTGGTTCATGCATAAATTATTCAAATTCAAGCAATAGATTATTCAAACATTATCTCCAAGAAACACTTCTGAAAGCTCACTAACAATTATGCTACAACCCTTTACCAACAAATGTCATGCAATTAAAAGCTTAATGTGCTTTTTAGACCCTGAATTGGTCAATAACATTGTTTTAACAAAAATCTGTTTTTGGCTATAATTTACTATTAAAAATGTCTTCCTTGTCAAATCTTGAAAAACTTAACACTCAATTTCTGTAAAAAAAAAAAAAAAGGTTGAAAGTTCATTTACATTTTTTGAATAGGGTATGTATACTTCAAAAGACTAACTTCTTTTATAAAAATATGGAAATGTGAACATTTTTAAAAAGATTTTTAATGATCGTTGAAATGCTGATACAATGCCAATTTCATATGACCTAACTGACTTTTCTCACCAAGTTGCACAAAACTGTCTTTTCTCACCAAAAATTGAATCAAACATTTGGATAACTACATGAGTTCCAAAGTCAAGCATTTGGACCTGACTTTGCTCAAGTCATAAAACTCATAAATCTTGGGGCATCACTCATGTTGCAGATTTTGTGAATTGCCCCTTTAAGGATTGTATAATTCATGATTTACCTGGATATACCTGGTATCTCTGATTGCCTTCCTGGAACACTGTATCAAGTAGGTCGTATAGAATGTTTTGCTTCAATATTATTGTCTGATCCTCTATGGGCGTCACCGTGACCAGTGTACCATTTTTTTTTCTTTTGAGAGAGAGACTCAATAAATGATTACTGCCTAAACTCCAAGGAATTTATTACTCATCTTACTGAAAAGGCCCAGGCAGATGTTTCTTCTGCCATGGTTGGGTCTCCTACTGGCCCTCTTATTCCGATTGCTTCTCATTGGTTCTGAGTGGGTCATATGCCTATTTCTGAGCCAGGCACTGGGGCATTGACATGTTAATCTGGGATTGGCTAGGACTGAGTCACATAACCAGGAATAACATTGGAGAGTTACAATGACACTATTCTTTGTTCTTGATATTTGAATATTTAAAATGTAAATACTTTCTTGCCTTGGTTATATGCAGATGACAAAATATCAAGAAGTTCTCTTGTCACTCATTATCTATTTTGCTTAACCTGTGAATGAAATGTTCTCTTCCACTCTTGAATAATACATATTCCCTTGGTGTGAAAAACAGAGGCTTGTACTTTGTCTTACTCTCAACTCACAATCTCTTCTTATTGAAGGTTAGAATTTACAGGCAGCCCTTGATAGCTGTATTTCCGCCAGCATAGCAGAGGTGCATACTATAAGCAACAGTGTGAAGTTCTATCTGTATGTACACATTTATCCCCCACATTATTCCATAAAAGGGTTCAACATGGCTTACAGAAAAATATGCTGTACAACAAGATGAAACCAAATGGGTTTTGGAATCACAGCTAAAGAAAAACAGGAATAGTAAGACAGCAGGAATAAGATTTTTGAAAGAATAATGATTATAACTGTCATAAACTTGTATGCAATCAAATTGAGAAACACTGTAAATTTGCTTTTGAGCTTCCGACCAGGAAGACCGTAGAGAAGATGATCAGCCACTTGACTAGTAAGAGTTTCTATAAGACTTAAAAAACAAAAACACACTCACAGAGACACACCAAACTCCACAACAGTAACAAAAGGGCACATCAATTTGTCCAACAGCCTAGGTACTAATAATTCAGAGAAATGCCTTACAGTGATCCCCTCAAAGAGACTTTGCTTTACACACTAATTTACCTTATTATTACATTACATACATTACATGTCACTTTACATACTAATGTAACTGATTTTTCTTCCCCACTAAAGGGACTCAAGTATACAAAAAGGTGAGGCTGGCTCAAAGGTAACCTTAAAGAAGTTGCCCTGAAATGGTAGTCATAATTCCACCGCTAACAAGTGGAGATCTGCAACCTTATTTTTATTCTGTTTATGAAGCCCTGTGGCAGAAAAGGAAGGGAGATGCAGTTTGAGGATACGCCATAAACTGTTCAGTGTATGAGTATGGAATAGATACGAAACTATTAGCAGAATTTTTGCTGCCAGCAAAGAGAAATTCATGTATACAGGAGATGTAGTTTATCAGTTAGGACTCTCTGAGAAGAAAAACAAACCAGCAAAATTCAGCCTTCATTTTTCATTGTTAGAAGAATTAAATTGCTACAAAAACCTTGCATATCAAAATTATATTTATTATCATTCAAACAGAGTAAGACCAAAAGAATTAGAACTGCATTTTAAAGAAAAAAATAGTATTAATCTTTCTTCTTTCAACTTTACTGTAAAATAAAGTGATTAGATTTTGTATTTGCATTTAATGAATAATTTAGGAGTTACAAAGAAGGCACTAATTGTTGATGGAACAACCTTTGCTGAAGAACACTCTATTTAAATAACGAGAGTGCCTCAGGGTATTTCTGTCAGGAGAACCATTTTATTTCACTCTAGGAACTTTTACAGTTCAGTGTTGCACTGCAGTACTGTAACTGAAAGAAATAGTTTTAAGCAACACAGTTGTTTATGCACACCAACGGACAATCTCCAGAGAGATATTCTTTCTGATTTTTGGATAGTGGTAAGAGGGTAACAGATCATGTGGGGCACAAATATAAATAAAAATGGGTGGGGAATCATAAAGAATTTCACAAAAGCGTCATTTCCACAACAGTGTTACATACTTGGCTAATCTGTACTACACAGTCTGTAGTAACATCAATTGGTAATGAACTTATGGCCTATAAATGACACTGTCACGGGCTCCTTAAGGTGTTGCTTCACCAGCCAGAAATTTCTGTGGCAGGCAGCACCTTCTGACTATTTGCTTGTGCCCACTGGGTTTGTTCTGCCCACTCGGACTGGCAGGCTGTGCTCAGCTTACGCTACAGGCCCAGGTCCCACATCTGCCAAGTGCAAGCCAGACACAAAGCAGTGAGGGTTATGTGAGCAAATGAGAGTGGGTTTCAGCCACTGTGCACAGCCAGGTGGCCATGCTGGCTGCTTAGGCGGAGAAGTCAGCTCCAGGTGCCTGGCACAGGTGCCAGCTCTGTGCAGAGTCACAGCTGGATCAAATGTACTGCACGTGGCTTCTGCTGCAGGTACCCATGTCTAGATGAAGGAAATGCAGTGGCACCTGGAAGCTTGGAGATGCCAGGAACTACAGAGACCCAAAGAGGGTGTCACAGCCCTGGCTCAGGGAGTCCCTAGGTCTGGACTCCCCAAAGGGCCACAGCTCTTCTCTCCTTCTTGTTGCCTGCAAGCAGGAGAGAAGCAGGGATTGGGGGGTGGGTTGCAGGGTCATGTTTCAGCTCTGTTTGTGTTATAGCTCTGTTTGTGTTATAGCTCTTTTAGTCCCGCCATTCAGCAGGTCCCAAGTTCTTGTCCCATGTCCTGGAAAAATGAGGTACACAGACACCTGGAGGATAAGCAAGGTGGAGAAGAGCTTCACTGAGCAGCAGAACAGTTCTCAGGAGACCCAATGGCCATAGCTCCTTTCCACTGGCAGATCATCCCGATGTCTGTGCAGCCCTCAGTGGAGAGGAGAGGAGACCCAGAGTGAGTAGCTCCTACCTGCAGTCAGGTCACCCCTTGTCTGCCCAAGTCTAGCTGTATCTGGGGGTTTTTATGGGCGTCCAAGGAAAGGAAGTGCATGCTGATTGGTCCATAAGCAGCCATGGGCGGCCCAGAAAAAGCACCATAAGTTCTCACTCCAGTCCACGGAACTGGCAGCCCAGTCCTCAGGCCTCAGGCCAGCCTTGGCTTGAAGGTAGGGCTTCACCGGGGACCTGTCCATTTTTTCCCAGGATCCTGTCTGCTTCCTGCCACCATCAACCTACTCTCCATGGTGCCCATGGCACCCAGGCTGTTTGTGCCAACGGGTGCCTGCAGGCCCTTGCCAAGCTGCCCTCAGCACCCCTGGCCTTCCTCCTGTGCTTGTCAGTGCCCAAAGTCTGGAGAGGGCCAAGGCAACAAGGAGCTGGTGTGTCAGCACTGCCCCAAGCACACACACTCAGCCGGGTTGCAACAGTGCCTGGGCTCAGCCTCAACTTTGCGGGCACCGGGAGCAGGGAGAGGCCAGGCAGCAAGAGCAGAGACTTCTGAGCCTACAGGGGCATGAGGGCTTCCCAGTCCCGAGAGCACTGGAATGCCAAGGTCCACAGCCTCAGCTGGGCAGCTGCAACTGTGCCTGGGAGGGTGGGGCTCCCACCCCTCCAACTCAGAAGCAGAAGGGGCTCCCACTGGGTCTGTGGAGTGCTCAGCCCCAGCCGTACCTTCCCCACTGCAGAAGGCATCATGGCAGCAGTTGGTCCAGATGGGCCACCATTGTCATCAACACCAGCAATCACTCTACCAATAACCCAACAAGGAGATTCAGTCAACCCATATTTACTGAGTGCTTACTGTATATGAAGTACTTTTCTGGACATTAAAGTAAGAGAAGCCTCTATGTATTTATGAATCATGAAAGCTCACAAACGTTATGTTTCGTATAAGAAGAGAGCATCAAACCAGAGAGAGGGGAACATGGTTATGGATCTTTCACTCTGTAGATGTAGGAATTAGGTTTTAGGCTGCTGCAATAAATTTTTAATAAAGAAAAATAAAGCCAGGAGCAGTGGCTCACACCTGTAATCCCAGTAATTTGGGAGGTCAAGGTGGACAGATTCCTTGGGCCCAGGAGTTCAAGACCAGCCTGGGCAACATAGTGAAACTCTGTCTCTATAAAAAATACAAAACTTAGGTGGGAGGATCACCTGAGCCTGGGTATGTTGAGGCTGCAGTGAACCAGGATCACACCACTGTACTTCATCTTGGGCAACAGACTAAGACCCCATCTCAAAAAAAAAAAAAATGTTTTAAAAGAAAAATAGATATGTTATTAAAACAAAACAGAGAATAATTATACTAATTTCTGGGGCAGTTGTTTGGATGAACAGTTTGAATCTGAAGTGAGAGATGAGGGAAAAGTGGAGAATGGCAAAGGGCTAGTTTGTGCTGAAGCAAAACTCTTCCCTTGCATTATGCAGGCTAAAATGTAAAGCAGAGATATGGAAATGAAATTCTGAAGGATTTTCTTCTATACCCAACTATGGCCAGATCAAACATGTTTCTGCATTAAAAATAGACCATTAGGGATACAACAAAATATTTGGATCATGAGCTTATGGTTATTTGCACCTTATACATTTTTTCATGTTCCAATTGTTCTGCAATAAACACCAATTACTTCTAAAACCAGAAAAGGTAATGAATTATAATATTAACTCTAATAAAAATATATTTGTATTTGCTTTCACATGTTCCAAAGTACATTTAAATGGTATTTTATATTTATGTAAATATATATGTACTTGAATGCACACTTACATGCATATATCACCCATATATTATGCCCTCAGCACAGAGTTATTGGTTTTCACTTCGCGTGCAAGTCAAGGTTCCATTAGCATGGGATCATGCTGTGTAAACTAGCAACTGTTAAGAATGATGAAGACATTAATTTTCACGTCTCTGGTCAATGTTGCAGAATGCTTAAAATAATTATATATTATTTCCAAATGTATACATTCTAACTCTATGAATTCTGAAAGTGTGTGTTTTTTCAACATACAGCTAAGGAGAAAGGTTCATATGGCTTTCACGGTCATCAAATGCTAAATAAAAATCTGTTAATTTTATATATTGAAGAAACTTCTATTTATTTTTGTATATTGAAGAAACTCTGAATACATGTAAATTTTTAACTCAGCAGGGTTTTCAAGAGAAAATATGTTGTGCACTAAAAAATATTGGCCTAGAGTGAGAGTGTAAGTTTAGGAAAGACCTACAGCAGTTGCCTCCATTTAGAGTAAAAAGGCTTTGTACGTCCAATTAATCATGGGGATTCCATAACACTCTGCTCTATTTTAGGACATGCAATAGGCTACAGTGGATGTTAGAACATGTAAGACTTCATATAATTCAATCAATAATTCTATTTAATTGAGAAACATTTATTGAATACTTATTACCAGTAACCAAAAAAGTGCTGGAATTTGTGATCAAATGAGCTACATATATGAGGGATAAATAATAATTAACCTTTGTTTTTCTATTACATTCCCGTTTATATTTTGAATGGATTCTCATTCCACAATTATAGATATATAACCTAGTCTCACATCTCTCCACTACTTGTATCTCATACACAAACATGTACACACACAGACACACACACACACATACAAATTTGCTAGATTTGCATGCAAGTTGCTGAAAATTTAAGTACAATCAAGATGTTAGAGATAAGCAGCTCCATTTGGTCCTCTGTCATCATTTATCTTTGCAGCCCTCAAACCTTATCTCATTTGGTATTTGGTTGTCAGCACATTTCTGTTACTGCTAAGTCACTCCTTTTATAATTCAGAACTCTCTTCCAGGCACTGGATCCTTAGTGCCTGGCAAGGAGTAATTCCTTGCCACTGAGATATTTTAGTTACGAATTAATTCTCTAACTTCAAACCACACTGAACTGCAGGTAAGTAGAGGAAGCTAAGGTCCTCATCCGCCCAGACACACTGCACAGTAATTTACTCTTTGTATATCCAGTACCTGAAAATCTCTCCCAAAAGATTAAGCAACAAGTACCTTTTACTCTCATATTCCAGGAGCCTATGTAGGGCTTATGTTACCATCATGAAAAGAACTTGGTTCAAGAAAATGGGCCCAGAGCTCCTTCCATAGGATAATCCTATCAAGGTCTTTTTACTTTTTTCCAAACTTTTCCTCCCACATAGCCCAAGCAACCTTTACATGTCTTTAGAAAACTTGCTCATAATTAGTGTGCATTCTTCTTATATTTTGTGTGTGTTGGTGTGTGGTGTGTGATAACATTTTAACTACCTTATATTTTCAATTGCTCCTGAAATAGTCTGCCAGATTATTTTACTTTGACCTAGTACTCAGGGATATTCAATAGCTTCTCATTGCCTCTTAAACTCACATAACAAACATGCATGTCCTGCACATGTATCCAGAACTTAAAATAAAATTAAATTAAAATTAAAAAAGAAAAACACTGTCCTTATTTTATTTAAATCTCTTGAGAAATATAAATTCATTATAACTTTTCTCCTACTACTTCCTGTAATAGATCACTCTTGTGAGACTCATCTCATTAGAATGGCCTCATCATTATTCCCAACATATGTCACCAAGCTCCAATCTTGTTAATATTGCTCACCAAAACTCAATTCCAGACATCTCTCTTCCATTAAGCATTCCCCAATCCTTTGCCCATCTTGATCACTATTTGGTCAGGCAACTGTTAACAATGTATAAATCACTTTCTGTATACTATCTACTCTTTTTTGTACTACGCTTATATTCCTTTGGGTATTATGGATTGGAAGCTTCTCACAGAGTCCATGGCAGGCAGTATACACTTGGACAAAATGCTATGAATAAATACTTAGCAAATTACTCTAATATGTACATAGAGTCTTCAAAAGAGAAGGAGGAAAAGACAGCAGCGCTGTTTCAGACATTTGTCTATTTTATTGTGATCCAAGTAAATACAAAATACTCCAGTAAATAAATATTGAATTTACTTCTGGCCATGTAGCCACTTAGGGAATTTAATATTGCAAAAACACACTGTGTATTAACACACTGTGTTAATACAAAACTAATACTCTGACACTATCACTTGATTTTTAATGTCTTGATAATTCTTGACCTAACTCTGCCTTTGTTGGTGCAATGCTTAATGCAGTCTCTTGAGAAGAGTTGTTTATTCTTCAGTCTTTTAGAACTAAAAATTTCTGTTTGCTTTGGCTGTTTCTTCAGAAGCGCTTTAGACACTAATACATTATTTAAAGTAAAAACACAAGTGTGAACCTATTTCTATTGGATATTTTATGTTCATTTGTTTGCAGAGACAGAAATACAAGAACACAATCATTATCTTTGTATATGCAAGTAATTCGAGTTGCCAGAGGCCCTTTATGTTTACTAAAACAGGGTTGGCTTCCAATAATCTGTGAGAGATTATATTAAACTATGGATCTCTAGATACAATTTCCTTCCTCCATTCTACCACTTTTTTCTTTCTGATGGTAGATTTTCAAAGATTATGTGACAATAAGCCTCCAGTGTTGCATCATTTTATTGAGAAGTTTTTATTTCCCACGGGGTAATATTCTTTCTGGAACCACATTTAGAGATCATTTCTAAGGGTTGCCTTCTTTCTTTACCTTGGGAGATCTCAACTAGAAAGTAAGCTCCAGGGACTTTTTTTTTTTTTTTTTTTTGACCACTGCTGAATCTACAGCACCTAGAAGAGTCCTTGACATTCAATCAATATTTCTTTATGAATGACTGAATCAGAAAAAGTTTATTTTCTCTCTATAATTTATCTTTTCTTTTTTTATGCCTTTCTTAAAAGTACCTAACCTCCCCCTAACCCCTAGGCTGCACATACTAGTGATATGTTCAGAAGCAAATTGACAGAGACAGTTTTAAACTGTTCTAAATGATAGTAGAACTCTAGTTGATATGAACTGGGCAAATATTTATAGACATAATTTAATATTTATAGATCTTCTGTAAACCTAAATATTATCTATAGGTTATAATACCTCCCCCAAAAAATGTTGCTTGATTTTCTCAATGTTGAGTAAGTTTTCATAAGCATAATATAAATTGTTTAAAGCTATTTTCATATAGGAACCTAGGAGAGAAGTAAATGCCACCTCTATTCAGTCTAAATCTACACAGCATTTAATAATACAATAAAAGTAAGGAAGGTAAGGAGGAAGAAAGCTCAATATCTATTGAATCAAAATATGAAAGTTATTGAAAAAAGTCAGCTGTTTTAGATCAGATTGACTTTTAAAAACTAATCATATTACAGGTATAGATATTTTACTTTCAAACAGAATTTCACTATCAATATAAACACTTGTCTCCTAAGGACTGTGATCACATGAAGATAACATCTGAGTAAACCGTCAAGAAAACTGGGAGTTCTTGGAAGCTCTGACTTCTTTAATTATACTATGCATTACTAAATTCCTTTATGTAGTGATTGCATTATTAATATTTAAGAAGGGAAGCTGATTCCTATTTAACTTTTGTTGCAGGAGCTCACCATGTAGCAGTAATCCCTTTGTAAAAACAAGGAACCCATGCACCTCCAGCTGTGATAGAAATAGGATTGGAGAAGAGTTCCTCTGCCAGCTCACCTTTTCATTGTTAGCATGCCATTTATTATAATAAATTACTTTAAGAGGCACATTTTACAGTATCACTTCTGCTTGTTTTACTTGATCTTCGCTTTGGATACATATTGATATATTAAAATAGCTTGCACTTTTATGGAAAGCTTTATTTAAAGGTAAACTTGTTTTTTATTATTGAATCACATAACTTAAATTCTATCTTAAAGTATTAAAATTGTGCATATTTTGAATCTAGGAAAATGGAGGCATCAAACAGTAACATAAATGTTTTTTAAAAATCATTTTACTATCTAATCCCTATTATTCTAATTAGATCAGGGCCCTCTAGGTTTGACTTTTTCTTATCTTTGCCATTATTAGTTTGTTTGGGGTTTTGTGTGGTTTTTATTGTGTTAAAAATACTTAGCATGAGATCTACCTTCTTAAAATTTTAAAGCTACAAGTCATTATTGTTTACTATAGGTACCGTGCCTTACAGCAGATCTCTAGAGTTTACTCATCTTGTTTGACTAAAGCTATTAATATATGCCCTTTGATTACCAATTTCCTATTTCCCACTCCCCACAGAACCCGGTAACCACCATTTCACTCCTCGATTCTACGAATTTGACTATTTTACCCATCTCATATAAGTGGAATCATGCAGTGTTTGTCTTTCTGTGACAGACATTTCAGTTGGCATAATGTCCTCAAGTTTCATCCATGTTGTTGGCAGAATGGCACAATTTCCTTCATTTTCAGGTTGGATACTATTCTATTGTATTTATTTTTGTTGTTGTTTTTTTAAGATCACTTAAGCATATACATATATGCACACACATATATAGATTCCAGATACATTAAAAGTTACTATATATTTTTAGATAAAATAGCTGAATTTTGATTCCCCATGAAAAGACAGCATTATATTTTGATCCACTGAAGAGACACAAATGTTTATATGAGAAATATTTCAAATTACTTTTCATAGACTATATAAAAGAGGTATAAAATATAAGACACATGTATACACACGCATACATAAATTTTGCTATTGCTTTTACTATAACTGAAATCATATCCATAGATTTTATGTACTTTGTTTTTCACACTCCAAAATGCATCATGGAAATCTCTCCAGGTTAACTGATCAAGAGTTAATTTATTATTTGTTAACAGCAGCATAATATTTCATAGTGTAAATGCCCCAATGTGTATATCATTTTCCTATTGGTCAGGCTTTCTCTTTAATTCCAACTTGTTTTTCCTTTTTTTTACAAACTATATTAAGTCATGATATTCTGGTTCTATATGATAGACTCTTGTGAATAAAATTGCTAAACAAAAGTTTATCTTTGTTTTAATAGATGTTGCCAGATTACTTTCTCAAACAGCTGTGTTATACTCACCTTCCCTGGTCTGTGCGGTAGCTCTTCTTGACATCTCCACCAGTGATGGGAAATGCAATTCTATTTATTTTTTGACAGGTCTATGAATATAATTTAATACCTTGTTTTCTGTATTTGGTCATATGTGTCTATGTGTGCAAACAAATTTTCTTGACTATTAAATTAGAACATTTTTTCTTAAACATGTTGGCCAATCATTACCCCTACTTCCTTAGAGCATCCTATTTCTGTGAACCCTCTCCAAAATCACTTAATACAAGCTTAAATCCTTAAATGTTATCTTTCAACATTCTGAGACACCTAATGGTTTCCCATGATGTTTTTGCTCCTTTGCAACAAACAGCAATAAAATAAACTTGTTTAAATGTGGGTTGTCCCTGGTATTCTTTGCCTGGCAGGCATTGACACCAGATGGGAAGATTAACAACATAAATGTATCAATTGTCTCAAAACTAATATTTGTTTTGTATGTTTTAAGACATTACAACTAGAGTCCTCACTTTGTATGTGTTGTGAACAGGGATTTGCTCAAAATTATCCTCATCTTCACATAGAAGTAGAAATGCTCAAGAATAGTGTAAAAAATTATAAAATTAGAACAATAGGAGAGATAAAGGTATGTTTATAAAGTCGCAATAGGAGGGCCCCTGTGTTGATAGAACTGTTGAGTATCTTAACTGTGGTGGTAAGTACATAAAACTGCATGTGAGAAAATTGTTTAGAACACACTCACACAAATAAGTTCAGTAAAACTAGAAAAATCAGAATAAGGTTGGCTGATTGTATCAATATCATGGTTCTGATATTATGCTATAATTTTGCAAAAAGCTACCATTGGGGAAAACTTGGAAAAGGACACAAGGGATATCCCTGTACTAGATCGTATAACTGCATGTGAATCTTTAACTACTTCAAGTTTTTCAGTTAAAAAAAGGAATAGCAAGGTTTGTGGGAACTTGCATTATCAGAAGGCACATTTTACCTAAAATCAGTGAACATGACAATAGGTATTGGTATAAAACTAGATAAATCAGCAGACTAGAATATAAAATCTAGAAGTATATTCATACATTCACTATTATTTATATCTATTCATCTATTTTTTATTTAGAAATTGTTGTTTAGATCAGTGAAAAGTGTTTCAAACTTCTTGGAAGCAATATAAGATGCCATGTAAATGAGTATAATATTATATTTTAATCGATTATTTGATATATTGAATGTAACCCATAATTTAATGAAAAGCAACACTATTGCTCTACCAGAATAATATAAATTCTATTTTTTAATGTTGCATATTATACTTTAATTGTATCTTTTCCATGAGAAGTTACACCTCGGGTATATTCAGTAAAAGTGCTCCCCTCGGGTATATACAGTAGAAGTGGAAAATATTCTCTAGTATTAAAAATATACATAGTTACTGATATTGTACAAAGCAAAAGAGAACCTCTCAACCCAAGTAACACATTAACTTCCTAAGAAAGATTTCAACTATGGAAGTTTCTCCATAAGGCCAAAGCGTCATTCTTTTAAACTTCATTAGAGATTTTCAGATAAATCTAATACCTAATGCCTCTTTCCTAAGACTCACTTATCTCTGGGAAGTAAGTTTCTTGTTCTTGCTCTGTTATCGTTTATCTTGATTTCTTTAATTCTTTTTTAGCTGGTCTCCTTAATCCTCTTAATTACAGTGTCTTCCAAACTCACCCCTATGTACTCTACTAGAACTATTATCAGATCATTTCATTATCAATTATCTGTAAAATTCGTTCTTAAATTATTCTTAGTTTTTAATAACTTACTGTTCTCACCCGTCAACCTCTCCAGTCTAAGGTAGTATTTTTAGATATGTTTCTTATTCTGTTTCTCGGAGCCATTAATCAAAAGCCACACCAGTGTTCTTTTCTCACAAATACTGTGGAGTGCCCTACATCTCCTCAGGATCTAGGGCAAAAAGCAGTGTTTCTCAAAGTTAGTGGGCCTAAGAATCACCAAAGGTGCTTGCCAAATTTCCACCTCCGTTTTATAAATCCTGACTAGAAGGCCTGGGGTGGGATTTTAAACAAACACCCCAGGTGTATAGACAATTCTTAAGAAACCCAGAAGTACAAATAGGAAGGATAAATGATTCCCATCTAGGTGTCTTTCTAACAGATTCTAAAACATCCCATTGGAAATGTCTCAGTGTTTTGGCCAATACTTGAAAGACTCTAGCACTGCTTCTATTAAATCCCCCAGATAAAATATGGATAGTACCTCAGTCTACTCATACGAGCAGGTGAGACTAAGTTTAGCGATAAGGGGAGGTGGGAGGCCCAATGAAATCAAACAATTGCTTTCATATCACTGAGCCTTAATTTCTTCTTCTGTAATATGAGGATAATATTCTACTCCACAGAATAATTATGAATGTTAAATGAGGTAATATATATTTATCTCTAAGTCAAAACTGTTATAAGGGCTAAGTAAATATTTGCTTATATTTTTCTTCTGGAAACTTTTCACACTTTTCTGAGATATTTTTATTCTTAATAACTATTCACATTTCCAAAAGAACATGGACTGATTGAAACATCTTGTATTTTGCTAGGATCTTGAAGGTGCTTAAATGATTATTGGACCAGAAACTCAATCAAACACATTATTTTGGTTATCCTTATGTGTTCAATTTTTCTTTGTTCAAAATGATGAAAATTACCAGAAAACTAAGAGGAAAATCTCATAAGCATAGTTGTGTCTGCTGGGAAAAAAGACACCTCCTTCATGTCACAGTATTATTTTGCCTCTACTTGTGTCCTAATATAATGCCCCAAAGTTCCAGAGAAACAACATCTTCCTCTGTAGAAAGGTAATAGCATCACAACTTATAGCAATAGATCTATTTGTTCTGTAAGCATTATAAATATTTCACATTTTCCATAAAGTTTGAAAAAGGAAACAAAGAAAAGATACGAATGTTGTCTCATAGACAACCTTATTAGAGAAGACTGCCCTCGTCTTCCACAAGGTCCTGGAGAAAAATTGCTGATGGTTCCTGCTCCTAAAAAGGAAAGGCAAACCACCCTCTTGGTTTCAATCAGTGTCCCACCAAAAGGATTTTATAATTCACTATCTTATTTGGGAGCAATGAGTGTTGAGAGAGCACACACCTGGATAATCCTAAGATGTCTCCTCTTGAGCTCCAGAAAACAATGGGCTGGTCATTTCTTCAAAACTCAGCAGGTGCCAGACACTGTGCCTACCACCCTTGAGGAGTTTCTGGTCTGATGACAGAAGGTCTTTGAGTAACACTTTCTTCTCCTGGTTGCACATTTCTCATCGAGTATCCATATCTTCATGCCAGAATGGTCCTCCCAGAGCCATACTTCTTGGTCTGTACATTTTTCTGTTTTTTTTTTCTTTTTTATTACTTCATCAAAACTGCCCTTTTAGGCTCAGGTGTCTGAGAATATATTATTGTTTACTTCTCCTGGCTGAGATGATGAGATACTGTAGAGACCTAACATAGTCACCTCAATCCTAGTAAATCTTTTTCACTTTAACAAGTACCTCGCCTAAAGGAAGACATATTTTAGGACATGCAAGCCTCACAATGCCTTTAAATTGTCTTGTATATGTAGTCATTAGCTCTACATTCCTGTGACCAACTTTGAATAACGTGCATATTCAATAAAATGAAAAAATGAAAATTTGACATCTAATACATAGTAGGGACTCTCTTAGATTTTAGGCACTTAAAAGCTGATTTTATCTATCAGTATTGAATATCCATGCAATACCAAAAAGTCTTTATGCCCTTCACATAGATTAGCTCACAATAGCCCTATGAATAAAGAACTGTTACCCCCATTTTATATATAAGAATGCTGAAAAACAAAGAGGTACAACATACTTGCCAAGGATACACAGCAGCTAGATATTAGAGCCATGATTGAAACCCAGGCATTTTGGTTCTGGAGACCACATGCTTAAGCATTATGCTTTATCACTTTAAGAAATTTTTCATGAGAGTCAGAGCTCTCAGTCTAATGGGACCACAGTTGTGGAAAGAATTAACAATAATAACACACATGAGTTATATAGTAGATGCTGTAGCCTGAAGGATATATGCTTCAAAATGCTGGGATTCCTCAGCTGTCAATTCTTTTCAAAATTGCTCCAAATGAAAAGAATCACCTTGCCCAAAGTCAGACCCCTCTTTAGAGTAGCCCACAGACCATGAATGATTGATAGGGAGGACTAATCTGAGGGCGCTTCATGTTCACAACATTCCATGGAGCTCACTGAGGTCTTCTTTGAAACTGCATCACAGCCCAGTATTTCCCTCTGCTCAATCCTGCTTCCTTCCCTTGTCTTCCATAGGTGTTAATCCCCAGAATGATCCCTAATAAACAGCCTGCATTTTAATCACCATCTCTGATAGGACAGTCTGATTCCCATCCTGCATGCTAATCTCCATCTCAGAGTCAGATTCCTGGGACTCTGTTCCTAACACATTATGTAATATAAGCAAAATTTGAGGGAGGTGAGAAGGAGGTTCATTAACTTCTAGAGGAAATTCTACTGGCATTACCGAGGGGTAAGAGAAGCATGTCTAATTCAGTTCTTAGTTGTAAACAAGAAAATCCAATCTGGCTAGTTTCCCTTTCAAAATGGTAATTATGAAAGAACATTAAGTATTTTGCAGAATCTCTGGGAGGACTGATGAACAACGTTCTGAAGTTATATTTACAGAAACAATGCCCACACACATGCAGGCATCTCTACCTAAAAGATTGCTGTCTCAGTCACACAGCAATCATCACATCTGGGATTGGGCTCCAAAACACCTGCTACCACCCAGAGAACCTTCACCATCATGCTTATCAGAATACAAATTCCCATGCATGGCCACCTCCAAATGTTGCTAATCTCTGAATCATATTGATTTTACAGAAAATTGGTCACCTGCTTGCATCCCAGCAACAAAAGCACTAGAGGATGTGCATTTGCAGAAGGTGGGACTCATTGGGGAAAGTATCAAAATGTAAGGAGTACATTTCAAGATGATGGCTGGTCACAAACAATCAATGTCCAATATGGGACTAGTTCGATTTTTGTCTTTATATGAAAGAGTGACTGTGTAGTCTTTCCAGGGTTTGTAGAGTACCACAGCAATGGGAATAGGAAATTAATAGCCAATCTCTCTTTCTTAACCAAATGTTTACTGGTTTTTTCCTCCTCTATATGCCCACAGAAAGTAGTATTAGATTAATTATGTGTATTTATTATGTGTTGAAAGCATTTTGCATTTCCTTTTAACTTGTTCTTAATTTTTAATGGTTTCAATTCATCTTCACATTTTAAATTCACTATAGAGTTTGTATTGCACAAGAACATGGACCAAGGGCAATTATCAAATAAAATATGACATTCTTAGAAGTAACCATCCAAATGGTTTATGCTTGCTTGCGGAAAAAAAAATCGTAGAATTGTGGTACATATTCACATATTTTACTCATAATCACAATACAATTCTGTGTCTCACCCATACCATTTATTTCTGTATTATTTCTGACTTAAATCAAACTACCTTAGTTGAAAAACTAGTTGTCAAAATTATTTTTAAAGTCAGTTTATAATAAGCCAATTCCTGCTGCCATTTTATAATACAAATTATAATTTAATTGTATACAGTCAGATTACTCTTATGAACGTATCAGTTAAAATCTTCAAAATGTTGATATTCTCTTAATATGACTCTGGTTTAGTTAAATGAAAGGGTGGTTTGGAAAGCTATAATCTCAGATGCGGGATCTGTAACAGGGGATAATATCTCATCCAATCATGGCAGCTGGATGTTTCACACCATTTGCCTGAGAACTGTTGACAGGTAAATTAGAGGCTCCGTGAAAGCAGGAGAATCTGGAATACCACTTTACATTTTGTCTAAAATTTTTCACTTTGAAACAAAAGACACACACACATAACACACACGGTATTTTGATGGAATATTTTATTGGGCTGTTGGTTTGTTTTTTTTTTTTTTTTTGAGACGGAGTCTCGCTGTTGCCCAGGCTGGAGTGCAGTGGCGCGATCTCGGCTCACTGCAGGCTCCGTCCCCCAGGATTCTCGCCATTCTCCTGCCTCAGCCTCCCAAGTAGCTGGGACTACAGGCGCCCGCCACCTCGCCCAGCTAATTTTTTGTATTTTTAGTAGAGATGGGGTTTCACCGTGTTAGCCAGGATGGTCTCGATCTCCTGACCTCGTGATCCGCCCACCTCGGCCTCCCAAAGTGCTGGGATTACAGGCGTGAGCCACTGCGCCCGGCCGGGCTGTTGGTTTTTTAAACGCTATCATACATGAGGTTTGTATCAACCTTTAGCACCTATTCGCCACTCAATCTTTTTTGGACCCCACTCAAAGCAAAATTACATATGCCATAGCAATAGCATTCACAGTATTTATCTTCATGAAAATTAAAAGAAAAATAATTACAGCACTTTCCAATATCCTACTTATAAAGTTATTTTAATGTGTGGGGCATTTGCCTAAATACAGAAGACAAAATCTTTGTGGCTGTCTTCTGAGTCTGAACTTTTCCTTAGATGTAAAATTCTGATGTGCTTCTTAGTACTTGAAGGAATTAAATGTAATTTGCATCTGATAGCTTTGTTTCTGATAGTAAGTATGTATCTAGAAAAATGAAAGAATGTAGTTTCTGATAAACTAGTGTTGGATTCAAGAAAAGAAAGAATTTTCTTTATTAATAAGTGGTATGAAAAGGAAAATATTTGACTATTGAACTGCCTAATGCAAAAAAAAAAAAGTATCGACAAACAGATTAATTGAAAAAGTTGTTCCAACCACATTAGGGACCTGGTTTGGAAGAAGAAACAAAGACATGATTGACATTTTTGCTTTTTAGCTAATTGCTTTGGCAAGGTATTCAAACAAACGTGGTTTCATGGCTTTATTTTTTCTCTGGCACTCTTGAGGAATTCACCACCATCTAACCCAAGTGGAAAACAACGTAAAACAAACCAAGAAATAATAATAAATCTTTTCATATTAATATAATAAATATGCAAGTATACTTGATGTCAGGATTGTTTATAGGATGATTTCCTCCAACGTTTGCTGAACAATTGGAAATTTCAGCCAAACAGACAAATTGCAAAACTCAAAGCTTAGTGGAAATGTGGCTAGACAGAAACAAGATCAGATGACAACACAGATTAAGTACAAAGCAAAGATCTGCTATGTTTACTGAGTGTGTTAGAGGAAAAATAAACAGCTGTTTATTTGGAACAAAGATGCAAGAAGACTTAGGCCAAAAAATGTAATTCTAATTGTTAGCAGGCAACAAGGTGAAGAGTTAATGAGCTCAAGGCTTGAATCCTAACTCTAACCACTTCCTAGCGGGGAGACTTGCAGGAAGTTGCGTTCATTTAGCTTGAGTTTCTTCATCAATTAAATAAGGCAAATGCTAATATCTACCTGATAGACAGGTGTTAGAATGAAATTCTCTTTGGTAGAAAATACCCAATACCTATTTTTTTCAGAGACAAACATAATTCATCCTAATATTGAATTCCTCTCAAAGATAACAAAAGTGAAGATGAAATGTCAAAAATAGTAGACCAATTAATAGAACTTGAATGTATATATGACAATATATAGCATACCCTAAGAGAAATAGCCTATTTAAGAGAGTTTTATAAGGGCACCAGTTACTCTGATTGTATCCACTCTGGGCATGTTCAGTATTTAATGTATAATAATTTTCAAACTGTATCCAACAAGTTCAGGTATTGATATGCTGTAAGACCTACAGTGGTTTCCAACTGTGTTTAGAAGAAAACAAAGGTTTTTTATTTGTTTTTTAAAAATAATAGAATAATAATATGGTTAGAAATGTATATATTTTATTGTATATTCATGGTAGTATGACTTTAAAACTATTAGAGATACAGAGAGTTTTAATAGCAACATTTTTAGACTCTGACTTATATGTTGGCCAACTATTTTGAGTTAAGGAATAGTTTAATGTAGTCTAGGAATCTCTAGCTTCAGATGATATCCAGACAGGTCTGTTTCCCAGTCATCCCACATGTAGCCAGCCATCTTCCTGGTAATGAGTTGGAGTCAGCCTATCAGCTATTCCCGTCACTTTATTTGTACTTGAAGACTCAGATTTTCAGGGGCTCAGCAACCCATTGCAGCCCATCCAGATTTATTTTTAAAGAAAGGGGTCAGTGTGTGTTATATAAAATCAGACACAGGCTCATTCTTCTGCCCACCCCTTCTTCATCTCTAGTGTTTCCTCTGTCAACTTTCCTCCCTGGTCTCATGTGCTGAGACGATTTCAGTGCTCTGGTTGCAATTTACAGAAAGTGATTAGAGTGAAGCGAACTGTTCTCTTGAGCAAGTATCAGTCCGAGGAATCTGTCCACATATACAAGCCTCTGGTAGTGCAAGGTGGATGGGCATTAGGCAAATAAACTAGGACAACATGCAGAGAAAAAAGCAGGATAACACAGTCAATGTAAAGGAAGTATCCAGGCCAAAAAATCAAGACCAGTTAATGAAAACTATATCCCAGGCAAAGGGGCTGAAACCAGAAATGGCAAAATAGAAGAGGGGTGATTACCCGAGACTCCATTTAAAAAATGATCTTTACGAGTTCTGTGAGAACTCTGCTTTGGGTAAGTAATAAGGCTGAATTTGGTCAATAAATCTTGGCATCTGCAGTAAAATATTTCCATTCAACATACTCCTAGAAATGGCGGCCGTTGTCATTACTTGTAAACTTTCAGGTGTTTGTATTCTGCTGAGCTCTGCCCAACCTGATAATTATTTGCACGTATTCTGCTGCAATTGGTTTTCTCTGATGCAATGGAGTGATTGGAATAGTAATATTCTACTTCCTTTATCTGAAAGAATCCCTATCAGTTTGAAACATGAGAGAAAAACAGATTCACAATGGGACAGAAATATTGTTGACATAATGTTTCTTTGTAACGCCATTAACTATCAGTTATTGTGACAGCCACAAAGATGTTCCTGTTTCAATATTTCCAACCCAATTGAGAGAAGATTTCAAAAACACAGGGGGGGTGGGGCAGAGCCTTTTCATGGGAAAGTACTAATATTCTGTACTTCTAAAGGATTAATATCTTTTTCCCCCACGAAAGAATTCATGCATCTATTTTCAATAATGCCAATTCTTATCCCTGTTATTTGGTTATTCCTAGTAATAATAATAAATTATAATTATTTAGAAACCTGTAGAAAAAAATGTATTTTCCAGACACCAAACTTAAATTATGAATTTTAGGCTCGATACTGTAACTGTCCAACAAGTTTACCTTACCCACTACCTAGACAGAGCCGATTTATCAAGACAGGAGAACTGCAATAGAGAAAGAGTTTAACTCACACAGAGCCAGCTGTACAGGAGACCAGAGTTTTATTATCACTCAAATCAATCTCACTGAGAATTCAGGGACTGGGATTTTTAAGGATAATTTGGTGGATAGTGGGCCAGTGAGTTGGGAGTGCTGATTGGTTGGGTCAGAGATAAAATTATAGGGAGTTGAAGCTGTCCTCTTGCACTGAGTCAGTTCCTGGGTGGGGGTCACAATACCAAATGAGCCAGTTTATCAATCTAGGTGGTGCCAGCTGAGCAATCGAGTGCAGGATCTCCAAAATATCTCCAACACTGTGAAACCTATCTTAAGTTTCACAATAGTGATGTTATCCTCAGGAGCAGTTTGTGGAGGGTCCGAACCTTGTTGCCTCAAACCACACGATTCCTAAACTATAATTTCTAACCTGTGGCTACTTTGTTAGTCCTACAAAGGCAGTCTAGTCCCCTGGCAGGAAGGGTATTTTTTTGTTTGGTGTAGGGGAGGGGAAAGGGTGTTTATCGACTTTGTTTCAAAGTTCAACTATAATCAAAGTTCCTCCCAAAGTTAGTTTGGCCCATGCCCAGGAATGAACAAGGACACGTTGGAGGTTAGAAGCAAGATGGAGTTGGTTAGGTCAGATTTCCTTCACTGTAATGATTTTCTGTTATAATTTTGCAATGGCAATTTCAATACTCCTAACATTTTCCAGAGATTTTAACATAATGTCTAAAGTCTAGTATAATGACTTCCACTATCACCACTACATAGATAGACACATGAGCAGTGGTGTGTCCAGCTCCATATTCATGAGCTCCTGTTCTTCATTCCCAACTTCTTACCAGGCATTTTCACCTCAGTGTCGCCAACTGAAACCTCAAAGTTATATTCAAGTCTAACATTACCTTCTCCCCAAAATCTGTTCCTTATACTATGTTCCCTATTCTAGCTAAGTTGAACTATTTACTTGTTCTCTTTGTTCAAAAGATGTATTTATTTCACAAATTCTTCTCTATCTATATTAAATGGATAGTCAAGTTCTATAGATGATCGTGTTTTATTTCTATTTATACTTTCTATGGTTCTCATTATTATCTCTAACTTATCATTTATTTACTCTGTGTAAGCCATCCAAAAGGTATTTCTGGAGTAAGGCAGAGGAAACGAACTTCTCTCATAGGACCTAAATTATATTCCATTCACACTAAAATTATTACTGAGATAGGATAGTTCCCTTGACCTTGAGCCCCTTTGGGGGCAGGAACTGGACTGGCTCATTTCACTCAGCTTACTGCTGGCCACTCCTTTTGAGAGGGGACTGTGTCAGCAGGCGAGTGTGGGAACCAGAGGGAACAAATGCTGATGCGAGCTCTGACGGGAGCAGGCTCTGTGTGGGCCCTGCAGCAGTATTCAAGCCCCTGCCTCTCAGCACCCAGGTTCTTGTCCAGGCTGTTCAGGAAGAATCAGGTCGTTCGAACGGATTGAAGGGTTGCATATGCAGAGATTTTCACTGGGTGATGGATGTGGCTCTCAGTGGAATGGGGAGTTGGAAAGGGGATGGTGCGGGAAGATGGTGATCTTTCCCTTAAACCATGCCATCTGAAGCTAGCCACATCTATCCATAGTCTCCAAGACTCAGCCACTCATATCCATGACATTCAGCAACTTGTATCCTCAATGACACTCCGCAACTTGCACCCCTGAGTCCTTGCATCAGCCACTTGTGTTGCTCTGCCAGCTGAAGTCTTTTCATTGGCACAGGATAGGAGTGTGGCAGGCCAAAAAAGCAAGACTTGGGTGGAAAAACGGGGCCTGCTGTTTTCACTTAGGGTCATAGTTCCACGCTTAAGGATGGGGTTTATCCTGGAGTCCAGCCATTTTGTATCATTATTATTATTATTATTATTATTATTATTATTATTATTATTATCATTATTATTTTGCCCCATATAATGCACACAGCTATGTTTTGATTACACTCTTACTTTGTTCCTGTCCTTTCTCAGCACTTTCAAACAGACCTGACCTATTCATTGTTTACATGCCTTTGAAGGCTAAGTCACTCCATCTTGGATGCTAAGCTCCAGTCGCTTAACTCCAGTTCCAGGAATGCATCAAGATTTCTACTTTCAAGTACTTACTGTAAATCCTGCCCTTAGGTTAAAACTATCTTGATGTTATTATAAACATAGTCATAGCATAAATCCTGCCCTTAGGCCAATTCCCTATTCAAACTAAAATTATTATAGAGATAAGGATAGTTACTATTGTATATAAGCCTGGGGTTTGAGGAGTAACTGCCTGGGAATCCACCATCTTGTCTCATGGTGGTCAGAGATATGGCTTCTGTTCATAGATCTCTATTAAATTTTTCTTTCTCAGAAACTCAATTTGTCAGCCTCTTTCTTCTGCCTCTCACCTTTCCTGGTTTGGGGGGATAGGTTTTGATAGACCTGCTGATATGGTTTGGCTGTGTCCCTGGCCAAATCTTATCTTGAATTTCCACATGTTGTTGGAGGGACCTGGTGGGAGGTAATTGAATCATGGGGGTAGGTATTTCCTGCGTTGTTCTCGTGATAGTGAATAAGTATCATGAGATCTGATGGTTTTAAAATCAGGAGTTTCCCTGCACAAGCTCTCTCTCTCTTTGCCTGCTGCCAACCATGTAAAATGTGACTTGCTCCTCCTCACCTTCCATCATGATTATGAGGCCTTCCCAGCCACATGGAACTGTAAGTCCATTAAACCCTTTTTCCCACATACATTTTCCAGTCTCAGGTGTGAGCAGCATAAAAATGGACTAACACACCTGCTCACCAAGGAACAATGCCTCTAGGACATCTCCAAGTTCTTATCTCTTATTGCTGCACTCCTACTTACTATTCCCTGCTAGTTTCTGTCACATGGCTGCATGCCAGACTAATCTCTGATGCTTTCCTCAAGTTCTTTGCTCTGAGTCTTCTCCAGCTTACCTTCCCAACACTTCCCCATAGGCTTAGAACTGATGCTTGTCTCTCAGCCTAGGTAGCCACATGCAAGAACATGAAGAACCAGAGCCACCCAGTAGGAAGGCAAGATCAGCTATTCTCATCACACCTAAAAGGCTTTTGCTCTCTTTTACATGTTTCTAAATCCTAATCATTCTTCAATTTCTTGTGATCATCTCTCACCTATAGCCTTTCATAACCCCCCTCCTCCTATGACCAAACAGCTTTATTCTGAAATATGTAACACTTAAATTTATTTTAAATAAAATTCTTGTCTCTTACTATTGTAAGAACAAATGCAAATTTTTTAAAGAGCCTTCATTCTCTCTGTAAAAAAAAGGAAAGAGATTTTCCTCCATTCCTTTTTCAGCATTTACTTTAGAAAACTTGTAATTTTAAGTACTTTCTTCTCACTTTGACATGTTTATAAATCCTCTTGAAGACTAAGTCGGCCATTTGTCAGCTTTATGACCTAGGAGTGTCTTTTTCAAAGGCATAGAAGACATCTCTTAGAAATGTAAACATCAAGGGAGACAGCACCACAATTTCCCAGTTTCTGCAGAAGGGTAGGAGCCTAATTTAAGGGGGCACCTTTCCTCAAGTTGCAAAACTACTTCCTGCCATTAAGTTATAAGTTTTCTTTCCCTCTCATTAAAGCCAGTTGGCTAACACAGATGATTAACCTCAGTTACAAGGTAAAGTTAGGAATGAATGATGTGCAGCAAATGATGCTATGAAGTTTTCTTACTTGAAGACTAGTTATTGTTTATCTTGGGAAGATGTATGAAATGGGTTGCATCTGCTTGACTATAAGAAAGTCTGTCTTTGCGATTTCTTAGTCAATTGCCAGGGTTGTGCATCACATTTTGAATTAATGATTATTCAGTATTAAGAGTCTCCTTATACCTCAAAAAACCATTGAAAATGGGAGTTTGGGGGGAGAAGTTACATGTATTTTTTAAAATTTTTTTTTCTCTACTAACTTCATGGAGGGGATTTCTGGTTGGGAAGAGATTTCATTTTCAAATATATTTCCCCAACACTCTATCCCATAGATATTTGAGGTATTTTATATCCCTTACAATCTACTATAATAGGTCTGAACACCTAAGATATTGGATGTTCAAGTAACGCAATGCAATATTACCAACTAACTGATATGGTTTAGCTCTGTGTCCCCACCCAAATCTCATCTCAAATTGTAATCTCCACTTGTTGAGGAAGGGATCTGGTGGGAGGTGTTGGCTCATGGGGGTGGTTTGCCCTATGCTATTCTTGTGATAGGCAGGGAGTTCTCACTAGATCTGTTTGCTTGATAAGTGTCTGGCATTTCTCCTGTGCTCTCTCTCTCTCTCCTGCCTCCTTGCAAAGAAAGTGCTTGCTTCCCCTTCACCTTCAGCCATGGTTTTAAGTTTCCGGAGGCCTCCCCAGCCATGTGGAACTGTGAGTTAATCAAACATCTTTTGTTTATAAATTACCCAGTCTCAAGTAGTATCTTTATGGCAGTATGAAAACGGATTAATATAGTAATCTACAATTATATACTGTTATCATAATTACATTCTTTGGATAGGTGTCAGTATAGTCTCTAAAAGTTAAAGGCAATGGAGGGTACATGTACACAGACATGCCCACACACACCCCTTGCTATCAGGCCATATGTTATAATGAAAGCGAGTATCTTAGGGAAGCCAGTATCTGACTTTATTCTGTCACTTTACAAATATTGTTTATGAAGCAAACACAAAATGTTTTACAACCTACATGGTAACAAGATACAGTCCAAGCTCTTCCCTTTTAAGTACTCCAAAAAGTACCTGACCTGGAATTTCATTCAAGACAGTTTCTACAGTAAACCTAGATTCAAATAACTAGTCAAGTGTCAGATGACAAAATATTCCATGTCCCTGAACAGAGTTTAGATGGAAACCTTAAATCTAGATTATATTTCTGAAAGGCATAAACTATTAAAATTATTATTTTATGTGATTCCTAAAAAGTAGAAGTATATTTCCAGTGAATCCACATTTCTCGAATACTACTCATTTCACTTAAAAAAAACAACAACACTTCAATTTGATGGAAGACTTTAGTTGTCCGTCAGCTACAGGGCACACCTGCTGGGTTAATGGGAATTCAGATAGCTGGACCACTTCCGTAGTGCAAGCTTTTGATGGGCCTCTCAAATGCTGATTGCCCTTAAAGTGTGTATTCCTGATCACTGTAGATCAAAAGGAACTAACCACCCTAGGGTGTAGATCAAAACTGAACAATAAATGCATCGTTTACCGTGTTTCTGCTAAAGCATTTTAAAGTAAATTATAGGCAATATAACATTTATGCATTCAAATTTAATTAGAGCTGCCTTGAAACTTCACACAGAGCAGGAAGTCTCCTCCTTCAGACCCTGGAAGAACCTTGTATACCAACATTACAGTCCTCCAAACAGCCCAAGCCTAGATGTTTTTTCTTTGCAATCTAGACTCTCTCCCTTGGTGAGCTCATCAGGTCTCGAGGCTTTAAATGTCATCTATAACCCAACACTTCCAAATTTATGTCTCCAGCCTGGACCTCTCATGTAACCTCTGGGCTTGTTCATCTCATTGCCTCCTTGACATCTCCTCTTGGATATTTAATAGACATCTTACATTTATTATGCCAGTAATTGGGCACATGTATTATTCATCTTTTTTACGCCAGCAGTGTTTAGCTTAGTGTCTAACATTCAGTAAATGGTCATTTAACATTTTTTACTGATTGAACTTGTAATTTTTAACTTCACACACAACCAAACATTCCAGAAAAATAAAGTAATTTTATCCCAATTGCATTTAGTGTCAAATCTTATTAAGAATATGTTCTGGGGGCATAAATATTACAGTTAATAATTCCATTGAAATTTCTGACCTAATCTCATTTTATCTCTGACAAAAGAAAAGTGAAGTCAGTATACAGAGATATCTGGCATTAATTTGCTAACAATACATTCCTACAAGTCATGGGAAAATATCTGTCAACTGTATCAAAATTATCATATTATCACAAGCCACGTCATTACCCCTAGACAAAGAAAAATATTGTGGAATTTGTTAGATTTGTCTCTAAGATTTAACAAAGTTGAAAAATGCAGTTTAATTCAATAAACACATATTGAGGACCTCCTGTGTACCAGATACTACTGCTGGCACTCTGGAAAGCATGATGATGCAGTTTTCTTTCCCTTTTGTTTCCCTCCGAAAGAGGTGAGAGGAAAGGTGGTATGACCATCAGCTGCAGAGACATAGATCATTCACTGTCATGAATCTAGGCATTTTCTTGTCTGCTTCTCTAAAGTTGTGCTGTTTATGAAATCAAGCCATAGGGAAGTACATAATTAACACTCCCTAGTGAAAATGAATCTGACGTGGAAGGTGGTGGCATATTCAGTGGAGTGTTATCATATGTGAGAAGATCGGAGGACCTGAACAAAGAAGCATCATTTACAGACAAGGCCTCCTAAGTAGATCCAGGAAAAGAACAGAGGTAAAGGACTGTGGCTGAGACAAAGTGAAATTTGTAATAATAATTGTTGCTATTATTATTACCAGCCTTTTGCATCCAAGAAACTGTTCAAAGTACTTTAGATATAGGCAAGTCATTAGTTAGCACAAGAGCTGTGTAAAATTGATAGCATTTACCATCCAATTTTATAGACAATCTAAGGCAAAGGGAGGTTAAACAATTTACCCAATGTCAGAATTCTTTATATTTAAATACAACACATGAATAATTATATCTACATAATTCCTGTTTTCAGAAATACCAATGGCAGACTTATAATGATAAGAAAAAAAGCGAAGTTTACTTATCTAAAAGATACAGAGCTGAATTTCCATAATAAGGATATAAAAATAAGAAATCAGCTACATTTTTTCAGGAAAGGCAGAAATACAAGCTTTCCTGCCCCAAAATGCTCACGAGGGAACACCTAGCTGAGAATGAAACACATGAATGAATGAGTGAGACTTGTATTGAATCTAGAGGAACTGTATATCTCAGTTCCCACAGAAAAGTTTTGGTTTAAAACTGCTATCCCTGCATAATTGTTACCAGTGTCCTTCAAAAATTTCCTGTTTGTACAGTGCATTAAGTGATCACTGTCAAAACCAATCTTCAGAAAATCTAACTGGTCTCTTAGTTGTATGTGCATACAATCAGACCAAATGTACATGTGCTACCTGAGCACATGGGAGCGGAAGGCAGCAGCCTCACCTCATCTGGGCAGGGTACCCCTCACCGATCTCGAGGTTGTACATACCCGGCATTACACTTGAGACCAGAGGGTGCAAGACACTCAGAAATGTGCACCTTCCTCTATTAGGTTTTCGTTTCTAACAAAGCTTGATCCAAGAATCTTTCTGTATTCAGTGATGAACCAAAAAAAAGTCAGTTACCTGAACATCTCTGACAGGCTAAGCGGCTCATTGGTCAGTTATAAGGCATATCTTTGTAAGATCATTTGCACATTATTTTGTTAATTACCTTCTTAATATAGCCTTCTGCCAGAGTACTTTTTTAAAATGTCTATTGGAGGAACAAAGGAAACTAAAAATCAAAATATGTGTGCATGCACCCACACACCAGCACACAATTATTGCTGAAAGAAACACGTACCAATCAAAAAAGTGGTCCTTAAAACTCATATTCAGGTTATTATAGGACAATGATAAGTACCAGAAAAGCCCTGTGTCTACTAGAACTATTATTTCCTAGTAGAAGCTCAAAAACCAAACCAAACCAAGAAACAAAGTTCTTATTAAAGTAATATAGAAATATGTGTAAAAATATCTAAATGAATATTATCTATACTATATGTGTATGCTTTAGGAGGTGAGTGATGGAAGCATGGAAGCAGTTACATGTTTTGATAAAGCACAGACCAAACATGTCTCCCTCTTAAATTTATGAATTTCAAGGCAAATTCATTTCACTGAACCAATAACCAAACTGTGGACAATTCTCAGACACCAAAAGAAATAGCCAATTTAAAATGTTTTCCTGAAGCATATGTACTTAATGTGTTATTTTGATGGTGTCACATTCAATTGTAAACATCCTAATTGGAATTTTTTTATATTTCAGTTTTCTTTTGTAAAATGTCCTATGGTTTTATTGTTACAAATAAATGCACTGTTTGGAGAGAGGCAAAGAAAAAGAGGTTTTGAAAAGAGAAAAAAGATCACAGGAATTCATGCTTTTAATTTACAAATCAAACCCCTTACCACGTAGACAAGACTCCTCCATGTCTTATCTCTGCTTACCTTTCTAGCCCTACCTTGCTGTCTAACTACCCACACCATCCTAACAGTTAAATCTCCCTTGCTGTTTGACCCTGCTCCTAGAAGTATCTTGCCTAAATCTCTAAATGGTTATACAAATCACAACTTGTAGACAACTTGAAGACAGCAAATTCATTTCCTCACCCCTCCCTTCAGCACAGGGCATGCTACCAAGCCCATAGTGGTTTCTTAATGAATATTTGTAACATGAATAAGTGAAAAGTTACACTCAGTGTTTTTGCTTAAAACAGGCCAGGTGCAGTGGCTTACGCCTAATCCCAGCAATTTGGGAGGTTGAGGCGGTAGTATTGCTTGAGCCCAGGAGTTTGAGACCTGACTGGGCAACATGATGAGACCCTATTTCTACGAAAAATAAAAAAAGTTAGCCAGCTCTGGTGGCACTCACCTGTGATCCCAGCTATTGGGGAGGCCGAGTTGGGAGGATCACCTGAGCCCAAGAGGTCAAGACTGCAGTGAGCCATGTTCACAACACTGCCCTCCAGCCTAAATAACGGAGCAAGACCCAGTCTCAAAATAAAAATTATATTTAGTCATCTTAACATAGTCAAATAAGTTTGAGGGATTTTTTTAAACCTTGGGTGTGAATTTCTAACAAAATCATGTTTTGTGAATAACAACTGTAGTTTTGCGCTCCATACACAAAACGGTTTTTTATTAATCATTAAATAATTTAAAAGAATTAGAAAAAGTCCAGACATAGATAATCTCAGAATCTCTTAATAATAAAGTATATCCCTTATTCTTCCAACTTATCTTTATCTTTTAACAAGGATTGCTGTATCAGCACGTGCACGCGTGCGCGCGCGCGCGCGCACACACACACACACACACACACACACACACACACACAGAGGCATGCTTACATTTTCCCTTTTTTCCTTATTCTCCCCCCTACAGAGTAAGATGTGGCTATTAGTCAGTCAATCAGTCAACCTATGAAATGCAAATAGCAGTTCACAGTGATTTTTTTCAGCCTTCTTAGTCCAGGTAGCAAAAATAAAATATATTTCTCAGAGAAAAATCAAATGAACCTCATGTGAATAAATGGTTTTCTTTACCATTTTCATCTTTTTTTAAAAAAAAGCACAAATGCTTTTAGCTGGAAAGTACTTTCTTTGACTAAGTTAGTATCATGCCGACTGACCTTTACTTTATTGTTCCACCAGCTCGCTGGCATTTTAATGTTTTGGCCTGTAATAATAGCCTTGAAGACTGGAATGGGCTTGCTGAAACAATTTTCTCCCTAAGGATTTAAAAAGCAGTCTTTATTTTTCACATACTCAAAACAAAGTACTTAAAAAACTAAAATGGAAATACAGTTAGATTAGAAAGTGGGCTTACATATGTATTTTATCTTTAAGTACTGAATGAAAAAGAACACTGCATATAGACTTTTTAAAATTTTATT
Source organism: Gorilla gorilla gorilla (assembly GCF_029281585.2). Taxonomy (NCBI): domain Eukaryota; kingdom Metazoa; phylum Chordata; class Mammalia; order Primates; family Hominidae; genus Gorilla; species Gorilla gorilla. The sequence continues at coordinate 97,540,826 of NC_073235.2, forward strand.
ATTATTATACTTTAAGTTTTAGGGTACATGTGCACAACGTGCAGGTTTGTTACATATGTATACTTCAAAATTTTCCTCTTAAGCTTAACTGATTTCTGGGTTTAGGATCAAATGCAATATATCATAAGAACATGATCTTTTCCTTGCAGCACTTTCTGGGATGAAGAATTCTAGGACAGTGCAATAAGAGGTCAGAATTTTTCATGTGTGTGTACATTTTGCTCTCTTGGAAACATCCTTCTGCCTGGCTCTAACCTGACTGTGTTCATCATCTGTCTTCAAAAACTTGACTTTCTCTGGTTCCACAATTTTCTTTGGTATAGCCTTTCAGCTGTTTCCCAAATAAAAAACGAATAAAAAAGAAAATAAAAGCCTTTTCCTAGTTGCAAAACAACCTTTTCCTGCTGAGCTAACGTATTTCTCTCTCCTGTCACAGAGAGGAAACCAAAAATACTCATAAACTCTCTATCCCCAAACGTTTGCAGATGTTCCCTTCTCAAAGATTTGTGACTGTAATAGTCTCCCCAAATTCTTATTTTTTATATGTTAAAATATATTTTTATATTTTATATTTAAAATTGTTAATAACAATTCAAACAAAATGTATCAATATGAAATGTAAAACCGTTTTTGTCAATTTTTTAATTCACCAATATGTACCCATCAATAGATTACCTGAGAAAGATTTTGTTTAATTAACATCACTGATAAAAATGACAAATTTGTTGAAAGAAGAGATCATGTTCTTAGTAAATAATTGATCATAAGTATATTTTCTAAATAATCATGAGTGTACTATTCAATAAGACCATTTTGAGCTTTTGTGATGGATTAAATATTCAGAATATGGTCTTTAGTTAACTAATCAGTAAGTATTTAAAAAAAAAAGCATAGCGTTCAAGAAACTGTCTTAGGCACAAGCTTAGAGTTTTGGGGTTTTTTTAAATCATAATACACAAAATTCCCACCCAAAGAAAAGAATACACTCTATTTGTGAGATGAAATAATAAGAGAAATAGCAAGTAAAATAGAACTATGTACAGGTCCTAGCCAGACTGTACACATAGCCTACATAAAAGAATAGTATAGCAAAAACAATAAGTGAAGAAGGAATCTAAGAATGAGATTATCATGAGCCAAAGGCAATAGAGAAAGGTCATAATGAATCCCCCAACTGTTGCTGGATTCCTCCCTCCACTAGTGGTCTTTGACAAGCTTCTGGATTGTGGTTGCTCAGTTCTCATTTTTGTTTCTCTCATGACCAAAGACTAATAATTTCCCGCAATTGTCCTTTATGTTCTATTTATTCAACACCCAAGCACATAGTCTCACAACATTTTAAAGCTTTCAAACTGAAACTATCCCCATTAACACCTTCACCAAACCCCTGATGGTCACTGTCTAGAATTTATCATCTTTACGGAAAATATGGAATCCTATAATATCCTAATCCTTTACCACAGTTTTCTATATCAATATCTCTCCACTTATATACACTCCTTGACCACATCCACTTCAGCTTCTTGTTCCCCATCCTCTCACACTAATTATTTTCTTCAATTTTCTCAGTGTCTGCCTGATCTTGTTTTCTTCCCCATGGCCGATGCCTTCAACTCCCCACAGCCCGGTCCTTTCTTCATGTCTCTCCTGAAAATCATCATCTCTTCTTTTACTAGTCCAGGACTTAGATACCTAAGTGCTATTATAGAAAATCCCCAACTCTTGTGTATTCTTAGTACTAAAAATACTGTTTAATGAAAGAAGATAGACTGTGAAAAGGGAAGCATAAGGCACTTGTTTATTCCAAGCCTTGGATGGAGTGCCATAAAACTGATGTGCTGGTTAACATCACAGAATAGACTTTGACTGTGACTTTTGGCAGAAAATATTCAGAGGAGCAATTGTTGCCAAGTTAAAGTAGATGAGGAGATGAATCTGGGGTGGCAAATAGGTAGCAATGATCATACTATGTATTCCCATGAGGATTGGCAGTAGACGAAATGAAAGATAAATTGGTAGTGAAAGAGAGAGGTGAGGTCAAAGAAATTCTTCCTGTAAATATGGGTGATATTTAACTGTACGGGATAGTGAGAAGAAGCTAATACAGACAGAAATGTTGACAATAATGGAGAGAAAAAGCATCAATTGATATACCAAAATATCAAGTAAATCGGTAAGAAATGAGATCAAGAGTCCAGTTAAGGAAGAATACCTTTTATTCTAGAAAACTGAGGAAAGGAGATTATAGTAAAAGAAGATTTAGATGAGCTTTTAGGTAAAAGAGATACAGTTGAAGGAGTTACCAGCTGAGGGTCTGGGGTGTGTGTGTGTGTGTGTGTGTGTGTGTGTCTGTGTGTCTGTGTGTGTGTGTGTCTGTGTGTCTGTGTGTGTCTGTGTGTGTGTGTGAACTAGAATCTAAGAGAGACATAGAAAAACTGTCAAGCACCACTCAAGGTACAAATAAGACTAAAACGCACTCATTCATGGTATCAAGAATACACACAATTGTGTGTTTTTCTATAATAACTTTCTATGATGTATCAGGTACTGTGCTAATAGCTATATTCAGGTCACTTTACTTCAACCTGCTTATGCTTCTTTCCCAACTCTTTGTTCCCACCATGTCTCCTGTGAAAAGATTCACAAGATCCCCTCTTATCTAATGCTTTGTAGCACTTCTGTAATCTTGACTGCTGGCTTGATTCAAATGTATCCTTTGGTTGCCTGGTTTCTACTCAGTCTTTTAACCCACAGCCTGTACCAGCTCTATCTCTTGAATTCTATATGACATAAGCTCATCAGATTCTCTATATCCCCTTGAAAAGGAAACAGAAGAGCAATGAACATTCTTTGGGCTTTGCTTGATTTGAGTCTCTATAGCATTTGGTGCCCTAATATTTTCTATTCCTAGATTTCATTCATCTATCCGTAGTGTCTCCCTAATGCTGACGACAGATATGAAACAGGTATTATTGAAAGTCACCATCTAAGATTATCTAAAATGCCTGATTTACCACCTCAGTAGTAAAACAGCAGAAGTCTATTTGTGAATCCCGCTTGCCAGAAAGGAAAGAGTTACTAATGTGCACTGATTAGTAGGATGCTTAAGATTTGGGAGCACAGTAAGAAAAAGATAAATGAATGAATAAAATGGAATCAAAAAATGATATGAGGAGAAAACTAATAATAAAATGGTAGACTTAAACTCAAATATGTCAGCTTTTTCTGTGTTTACCATCATATCCTTTAACTTAAATAGTAATCAAGGTTTAGACATGGTATGCTAAGAAAACAACTGAAACTCAAAAACCATTAAATAGGCAAGGAACAGTGGCTAATGCCTGTAATTTCAGCACTTTGGGAGGCTGAGGTAGGAGGATAACTTGATCCCAGGAGTTTGAGGTTGCCATGAGCTATGATCATGCCACTGCACCCTAGCCTCGCCAACAGAGTGAGACCCTATTAAATAAATAAATAATAGCCATTTAATTCACTTTCTCTTTACAAAATATAAACAACTTTAATAACTCCAAACTGAGTAAATTGTTAATTATACAAAGATTTAAAATTTATGTAATAAAAATTAGCTGACATAATCTACGAAATTTCTATGTGAGTTTCTCAAACGGAAATAGAACTCTTAGTGGTACATCGTGTGAAGGGGGAACTTGAGGTAAATGCAAAAGAGCAAATCATGAATTAGGAAATAACTTTCTCTGGAGTTGTTTGTTCAGTAACTTATTGTTATTAGGAGGAAATGTATGGCATAGCACAAGAACACACTCCTTAAAGTCAATTAGCCATGCACTGAAACTCAGCTAGGACTGCTCCTGCTGTATCACACTAAAGCAAGTTTCTTAATTTTGGTGCATTTCCTCCTGTGAAAACCGGACAAATACAATATGTCAACCATGGATTACAATCCTTTTCACAAGGTAGTGATGATTAAGAGAAATAATATGCATAAAGTTATTGGCACATAATTATTACTAATAGATGCAAGTTCCTTGTTCCTTTTTGCCCAGTCTGAAGTGACACTCTACCTTAATTTTTTTTGGCTTTATATTTATTGAGAAAGACAGCTGTTTTTCCTGTAATTAATTATTAGAGAAGTAACTGCCCCTCTCCACACCCCACCCCACCCCACAACCATATGGCTATTATGGTATAGTGACTTTTACTCCCATTACCCTAATGTATTCTTTTTTATTGTTCTATGTTGTACCTATAAATAGATAAAGCTATTATACCTATATGATTGAATATGTGAGGAGAGACTAAGACACAGCCAGAGACTAAAGGCAAGAAGGCCAATTAGCAATTAACAATTTTGGGGAAATAAAGATATAAATTTGTGTAATAGCAGTAGAATAAAAAACACATATCTTTGAATAAATACAGAATTATAAGTAAAGTTTTTAAAAAACCAAGATAAGTCGTTCATCTTTATTATAAAGAGTGGCTTTGGCCTATTTACCAAGTCACAAAGTCTTTACATAGATTAACACATTTTATTAAACCCAGTAAATCTTGACTATTTTGCAATTGAACAGAGAGTTTAGCAGTATTATATATCCTCTCATCTATGCACACATGTTATATTGAAAGTTTTTTTGCTTTTTCTTTAATAATTTCATGTTTAATTTAAAATATAATTATTTAAGTTATTAGTAAATGATTAGTGAGTAATGACAGACAAGTCAAGGCCTTGAAAATTAGACAACATGTAAAAAGAAATCTGATTAAAGGCATTAGTGGGCTAACAGGGTAAACAGTCATAAAGCTCTTTATCTATGAGAAGGAAACCTAGAGTGGTGAGCCAAGTATCTGGGATCACTTTTTCAATGTCAGAATGTTCTAATTACTGAAGAGATAGCTGAAAGGTTAAAAGCTTAGCAGAGATTTTTTTTTTATTAGGCTGACGAGAGGGAAAAATATAAAAGAGGTAGCCTTGCTAAGCACTCCTCTTTTTTACACCCTGGAATAATAGTAAGATAAAAAAACAGACCTGCCCTGTAGGACCTGCTGTCAAGTTTCAAAAATTTCCTCATCTCAATTGGATTAAAGTCATTTGAAATTGCTGCAACTCTAACTCATCTGCCAAAAGAAAACTCGAACTCTCTATTGACACACAAACTCTTACCTCGGTTTCAGATTACTGCTATTATATTTTATTTATAATATCTGCCACAAAATAAATAGTAAGACACATGAGCAAACAGGATAATATAATTTTAAAACAGCAGGATAAAAAGACGTAAAAACAGAACCATATAGTATAGAGATAATGGTGGTATCAAAGATTTTTCAATAACTATATGTAATATATTCAGAGAGATTTTTTAAAGCTTGATAGTTTTAGCAAATAATTTAGACAATTAAAATAATTGAATGAAAATTTGATAACTGTAAAACATAGTAATCAAAATTAAAAATGCAATGGATGGATTAACATCAGGTTAGACAAGGTATCTAAAGAGTGAATCAGTAACCTGGAATATAGCTCTGAAGACAATATTTACAATAGAACCCATAAAACAAAATGGTGGAAAAAAAGATCAAATGATAAGAAATATAAGAGCTAGAATGAGAAGTCACTATATATGTAACTGATACCCCCAAAGAGTGAAAAAGCAGAAGGGTATAGAAAAAATAAGCTTAATAGCTAAAAATTTTTCAAAACAACCAAAAAGCATTATGCTTCAAGCCCCAATATTCTACAGGCGCTACAAACCCCAAGCAGGGTAAATCAAAAGACATCTACAGCTAAGTATATCCTAGTAAAACTGCTGAAAACCAGCATCCAGAATCTACAATGAACTCCAACAAATTTACAAGAAAAAAACAAACAACCCCATTAAAAAGCGGGCAAAGGATATGAACAGACACTTCTCAAAAGAAGACATTTATGCAGCCAAAACACACATGAAAAAATGCTCATCATCACTGGCCTTCAGAGAAACGCAAATCAAAACCACAATGAGATACCATCTCACACCAGTTAGAATGGCGATCATCAAAAAGTCAGGAAACAACAGGTGCTGGAGAGGATGTGGAGAAATAGGAACACTTTTACACTGTTGGTGGGACTGTGAACTAGTTCAACCATTGTGGAAGTCAGTGTGGCGATTCCTCAGAGATCTAGAACTAGAAATACCATTTGACCCAGCCATCTCATTACTGGGTATATACCCAAAGGATTATAAATCATGCTGCTATAAAGACATATGCACACGTATGTTTATTGCGGCACTATTCACAATAGCAAAGACTTGGAACCAACCCAAATGTCCAACAATGATAGACTGGATTAAGAAAATGTGGCACATATACACCATGGAATACTATGCAGCCATAAAAAATGATGAGTTCATGTCCTTTGTAGGGACATGGATGAAGCTGGAAACCATCATTCTCAGCAAACTGTCTCTAGGACAAAAAACCAAACACCACATGTTCTCACTCATAGGTGGGGAATTGAACAAGGAGAACACATGGACACAGGAAGGGGAACATCACACACTGGGGCCTGTTGTGGGGTGGGGGGAGTGGGAAGGGATATCATTAGGAGATATACCTAATGTTAAATGACGAGTTACTGGGTGCAGCACACCAACATGGCACATGTATACATATGTAACAAACCTGCACGTTGTGCACATGTACCCTAAAACTTAAAGTATAATAAAAAAAAAAATTGCTAAAAACCAAGGACAAAAATAAAACTTTAAAAAAGCAGCCAGAAAGGGGAAAAAAGGCCACATGGAGCAACAACTTGATTGACAGCTGACTTCCGAACAAAAACAAAGTCAGAAGAAAATGCAATTGCATTTTCAAAATGTTGCAGGAAAATAACTGCCAGCCTAATATTCAAACACCAGTACAAATATTGTTCTAGGATAAAGATAAAATAAAAGTCCGCAGTGGGGACTTTTTGCATGTATGTTTTGTATGTGTGTTTCCCAGTGGACTCACAATGTAAGAAATGTTAAAAGATCTTCAGTCAGAATGAAAATAATTCAACACTGAGATCAGTAATTAAAGGAAAAATGCAAAACAGTAAAAATGGTAAATATTTAGAGAAAGCTAAATTACTATTGACTACTTAAAACAATGATTTTGTGGGTTAAAATGTATGAAGAATTAGAATACGCAATTGTACTAGAAAACAATAGTGATTTTCTAATAGCTATTGTTTTCTAGCATAATTGCATGGAGTGCAACAGAAATTGTGCCAAGAGACTAATGAATAGCCACATATATTAAAAACAGGAAGAGCTAAAAGCAAATGGCCTAAATATCAAAAAGTTAATGATAGAACAGAGTTATAAACACAAACAGCATAGACAGAAGGAAATAATATGAATAATGTAGAAATTAAAGAAATTTAAGGCAAATCTACAATAGAGGAAATCAATAAAACCAAATTATGTTAATATCAATCATAAACATATATGCAAAAATTTCTAAATAAATATTAACAAACAAAATTTAGAAAAATACAGAAAAAGTTAATATACTATAACCAGTTCATATTTGGTCCTGGAATAAAAAGCAGATTTAATATTAAAAAACTACTCAATATAATTTACCCCATTAACTGAATGAAAAAGAAAATCATATAATCATCTCAATAGTTGCAGTGAAAGTATTTAATAAAAATCAACATCCAATTATAATATAACCCCTCAGCAAAAGAGAAATATAAGGTAATATCTTTAAATTAGTAGAGGATGCTTACAAAAGAATCTTTACCAAACATCACACTTAGTAATAAAATGTTTACAGCTTTGTTCCTAATGAAAACAAGATGAGAATGTCTTCTGTCACCACCATTTTTAACATTTTACTAGAGATCCTAACCAGTGCCATCAGACAGAAAATAATTAAAATTTTATGTATTGGAAATAAAAATAAAAATTTTTCATTATTTGCAGGCAATCTCATTATATAGGAAAAATTCCCAAAGGAAATATACAATAAATTATTAGAATTAATAAATGATTTTAGTAAAATCGATATTCAATAATCAACTGTATGTCTATAAACCACAACAAAAATTTTTAAAACATTATTTATAACTGTATCAAAAATACCAAATACATATAGAACATTTTTGTTTAAAACGTGCATAATTTCTGCATGGAAACTATAAAACAATAGATTTAAAAATTTAGGAACCCTGTTTAAAGGGATTAATAGACTTAGACATTTCACAAAATAGAATATCCAAATAGCCAACGAATACAAGAATAGGTGACAAGGCTCTTCAGTAACCATGGAATAACATATACCTACCAAAAGAGACAATATTATAAAAACACGCAATAGCAAGTATTGCCGAAGCTAGGGAACAATGAAACTCTGATAGACTACTGGTGATACGTAAATTGGTACAACCACTCTGGAAAACATTTCAATGTTATTATTAAAGTTGAACATATGCATGAACTCTTACCCAGTAATTCTACTCCTGGTTATAAATCCAACACAAATCTGTAAACAGGATGAACCAAAAGACTTGTTTGAGAATGTCCACAGCATGATTGCCAAAAACTGAAAACAACCCAATGACCATTAACATTAGAATACATAAGTTGTCGTATACTTAACAATAAAATGATGAGCAAAAGAAGCCAGACATAGAAGTATATGTGGCGAAATTTTACTTATCTAAAGTTAAAAATACACTCAGCTATTAGGTTGGATGTGAGGACAGTGGTTGCCTTGGGGAGGATGGAGAAGGTAATAATCGAGAAGGGAAATTAAGGATGTGGGGCTTGGGTTGAGCTGCCATCAATGTTCTGTTCTAGACCTGGAAATGGTAACATATGTGTGGGATGTTTATATTCACTGAGCTATACTCATATTTTGCATCCTATTCTGCACTTATTTTTCAATAAAAAAATTTTAAGTTTTTAATGCTCAATAAACATTCAGTTTACTTTATGTATTAGGCATACACTTTGGAAGGATAATGGTATAAATATATTATTTCAGTTTTTTAAATCCCATGGTCCTAGTACCAATAAAATCATTACATAGCAAAGCTTATTATTTTATTTTTTCAATTATTTTTAGTACCTTGCAATTTGGTACCAATTAAGACTTTAAAGCATACAGAATTTCACAGATGGGGCAATCAATGAATCTCTCTGTAGCAAACTATAGTTTGTGAAACATCATCCTAACCATAACACAAAAAGAAGGCTATTTTCTGTTTTCTGTTTTGTAGCCACATCTATAAAAGATTTAGCTAATATCCACAACTCTCTAGGTTATTATAAAATTACACACTTTCCCAAAAACCAGCAATTTACTGGAATCTTATGTCGTCAAATATAAAGAAAAATGTAAGGAAATCAGAGAGTGTTCCTGAAAAATAATCAGGACTTTAGCTTCACATTAGATCTCTCTGAAGCTTTGGTGCCACACAGAGAAAGAAAAAAATCTAGGCTGATGGAGAAAACCACAAGTTGAAATCTACATAATGGAGCAGATAATTATAAAGTATTTCATGTGATGTTTGTCAAAAAAGACTATGTATAAGCCAAATTCTACATCGGCCTCATTTTCATTATTGGTCAACTCTATGCAATCTCAACTCTGCAACCTCAACAGCACACAATATTTTTTGACTTTTTAATAATAGCCATTCTGACTAGCATGAGATGTTATCTTGAGGTTTTGATTTGCATTTTCCCAATGATTAGTGATACTGAGCATTTTTTCATATGCTTGTTGGCCACATGTATGTCTTCTTTTAATAAGTTTCTGTTCATGTCCTTTGTCTACTTTTTATTGGGGTTGTTTGTTTTTTGCTTTTTGATTTAAGTTTCTTATAGATTCTGGATATTGGACTTTTGGTGAATGTATAGTTTGCAAACATTTTCTCCCATTCTGTAGACTGTCTGTTTACTATGTTGATAGTTTCTTTTGTTCTGCAGAAGCTCTTTAGGTGAATTATGTCCCAATTGTCAATTTTTGTTTTTGTTGCAGTTGCTTTTGGAGTCTTCATTATGAAGTCTCCAATGTTCAGAATGGTATTTCCTAGGTTTTCTTCTAGAGTGCTTAAAATTTTGGGTTTTACATTTAAGTCTTTAATCTATCTTGAGTTGATTTTTGTATATGGTGAATAAAAGGGGTTTGGTTTCAAATCTGCATTTGGATAGTCAACTATCCCAGCACCATTTATTGAATAAGGAGTCCTTTCTCTATTGCTTGTTATTATGGACTTTTATCAAAGATCAGATGGTTGTAGGTGTACAGGTTTATTTGTTTTTGTTTTGAACAGAAATAGCCCTTAAGATTACAAATAACATTTACCCATATAAAGAAAATGTTATGGTATGGGAGGTGTTTGAAGCATTGTTTTATCTTGTTCTGTTTTGTTTGAAGCTAGGGACTAGAGTCAAAGGTAGGGAAGATGTCTGTAGGAAGTTACAGAGACCAAGTTGACAAGCCAATTCATTACGGGAGTTATCACCTATTTTCAAAATTTGCCTTTCCAATGAAGTGAAAATTAGTCAATGTATTTGACGATACAGTTCAAATACAGAATAAAGCCAATTTAGCGTGTGAGAAAAAATGGGCAGTACTCTTCTCAATTCTCCCTGTTTTGGATTTTCAGTGGGCATCTCTACCAGTGCAGGATCTGCTGGCCTTCACGTTCATTCCTTGCCCTTCTGCTGCTTTCTCGGTGTCCTAGTGGGGGCTGGTCCCTGCAGTTTGTATTTACCAGGCTCCCTGTCAGAAGACTCTAGGAAATCACTAAAGGGAGATTGGAGCTAAGGAAGAAGAGAAAATCCAGAATGTTTTCCCTCTCTATCTGTATTATGAGTGTCTCTGGCAGATGCTGTGTTCCTTCCATGGTTTTAGCACTTGCCAGACAAGCTCTCTATGATTCTATCTTCCACCCAATGGCCCAGTAACTGAGTTCAGTCTCTGGGATCCAGTACCACTGTTTATTTTTGTCCCTCCAGCCCAGAGCTGGTAGCAGCTTTTAGTTCTTGCCGATCTCTGGATTGCTTCACTGTCCCTGAGTTGGCTTCTCAGTCTCTTCCATCAGCTGAATAACCAGTTTCTTGCATTAAATTCCCTCTGTCTTAAATACCTAGAGTGTTTTCTATTTTCTTCATTGGTCCTTGACTAATAAATAGTCTATATTCATCTCTGTTATATTAATTTGCATAGTTTATTCATTTTCTCCATTGATCTTTGAAATTATTCCCTGTAATGCCTGTCACAGTGCCTAGCAGAAAATATTTCACAGATATGTAGAATTGCATTTCCGAAGAGAATTTTGTGAAGTTTAATATTTAATGGAAAATTAGAACACAATCAAGAACCTTAATTAGAGACATAGTCTTTCACGGTAAATGTAAAAGCAGCTATTAAAATTATCCAATAATGACTTATCTCATCATGACACAAACTGAGGGGAAGACCACGGCATAACCGACCTAATCCTACACCAAACTACCACAAATCCTTTTGGAATTAATAGCAGTCATAACCCTTGTCATAGTTGAAAATGCAGCACTCTTAAGAGAACAGTAACATAACAATTGTAATGGTCTGTAATTTATACCATGATTTGTAAAATGCAGGCATTTTGTGATGGTTTCCATGGCTACATGCATAGAGAGAAGAGTGAAATTACAGGTGAAAATAAGCTATGACTGAACTGTAAAAAGTATAAAAAGTGACTCTGAGAATGAGGGGGAAATGTTTTAAAAAGTGAAGTGTTACGATTGAAGCCACATAATAAAACATGTGGTTGTTATTACAACTTGACACTGTTGTGAGTAACGGGGAAATACTATCAGATAAAGTAAAAAGAAATGAGTTACTTAAAGCAAGTGAAAGATAAGTCTACAATTCATAGAAAGCAATCAGAGCTAGATACTCAGCAGCACTCTCAGCTGCAAAGGCAAGCTTCCCTACTTTCGAGATTCCACCAAAGCACCCAGATTCTGGTACCACTGTCCCTCTCAACTGTTCTAAAGAATTAACTCTGCAAGTAACTTCAACTCTGCAAGAGTTGAAGAGAAACAAAGATAAAAACAGAATTTAATAAAATAGAAAAAAAACCCAGTCAAGAAAAAGATAAGCCAAAAGTTGGTTCTTTGAAAGAACTAACATCTAGTAAAATTTTAAAAAGAGAAAAAGCAGGAATATCAGGAATGAGCAAGAAGGTATTATTTAAGAGCCAAAAAAAAAAAAAAACCAGCAAAGAGATCTTAATAAAGCATTTGAAGGACTTGTGCCAAACAATAGAAAACCTAGATGAATTGGACAAATTTTGGAATAACAAAACCTGCCAAAACTGACAGAAGAAAAAATTTAAAAATTGAGTAGTCTTTTATTTATTAAGGGAATTAAGTCCTTAATTAGTCCTTCCAAAAAATAGTTCAAGTCCCAATGATTTCAGTGGAGAATTTTTTAAACGACTGAAAGAAAAATAGCAATTGAATATAAAGTCTTCCCAAGAATGAAAAACAAAACAAATATTAGAACGTAATTCTATGAAGCCAGTATAACTGGTATCCAAACCTGAAAAATGTGTTAGAAGAAAGAAGAATTATAGGACAATCTCTCTCATCAATATAAGTGAAAAAAATTTAAACATCATGTTAACAAATAAGAAACTATGAACCAAAAGGTCATGGTCTCAGGACATTGTCAGCCAGACATACAACACTTCTCTCTTAACCCAAGCTGGAGATCACATGATTCTTCATTGAAAAAAGCACAAAATATTTTTCCAAGATCTTAATATTTCCACACAAAAAGGCTGGCTTAATAACATAATTATACAGTAAAATCCATCAGCAGATAAGCTCTGCTATGCCAAAACTTCCATATAATTTTTCTATATAACTTTAAATTTAAATGAACAAGAAAAGAATCATTAGATAAAGGAGGAAAAAATCATTAAGGAAGTAGAGAAAAAAACAAATAAAGAGAAATAAGGGAGAACAGAAAATGCAGGGATCGGAACAAAACTTGTTCAGGAGCTACAATTAATATTCTTGAGGAAAAAACAGAATGCTATGTATGAAACAATAATATGCTATACAAAAAGGAGAAATAGTAAAGAATTTGAATGCTAAAAATATGGCAATTAAAATTTAAAAATTAATAGGAAGTTTGGAAAAGTCCGGAAAATAACAATATAAGACAAAAAGATAAAAGAAAAAGAAAATTAGAAATTTAAAGTATTAACACAGAAAGCTCAATATCTAATCAACAATACTTATAATAAGTTAAATTACTAATAAGTTTGTTATTTAATAAGACAAAGAGTAGAAAGCAGGGAATTATGTCGGGAAACAATAGGAAAAAAAATCTCTTAGATAAATTGCTCAGTATAATAAAGGAAAAGTTTTTTAAATCTAGAGCAAGACTTGTAATCATGGAAATGCAGAGCACAAAGGATAAAGGAAAAATATTAAGCAATTAGACAAAATAACTTGGCTCTCTTTTACTCTTTCTTAGAAAATCTACTGGAGGATGTGCTTCAAAAAAATGAATATGTAAATGATTCAAAAAAAAGATATGGGATCCTGTAAATGTAGATGAAGGAGAAGCCCTAGAGTGATAAACATGACCCACGATTTGAAAACAAACAGCTGGTTCAAACATTAGGCTATTTGTGGATGGGAAAAGGAAATAAATCATGTGATACATTTGGCCTTGTAGGAAATAATAGTGAAGGATTACAGATCTCTGCGTTGATTTGAGAAGAATTTAAAAAATAAATGACAAGGTTAGGCAACTGTTAATTCTTAAAAAACTAGAAGTTGTATAAGAAAGTAAATTTAATTATAATGTGCTACTTGACTAAACTATGAACAATATGTTACTAGTTGTCATACTATATACTCTAATTCAGGATTCTAATACAGCAATTTTTGGAGGGGAAAAGTAATTAGGCACATGGGATAGGCAAGAACTATGATGTGAGAATTAAATGTTCCTGAATCATAGCCACCAGTCAATAATAATGTCTGAAACATGGAAATAAATAAATAGCAATGGTGCAGGTAGGGTTCCCTGGCAAGCCAACTGTAATACAGAAATTAACTTGTAGCTTATTAAAGAATGTTTTTGGGCTCAAATTTATGGACAGGAAGGAGAGGAAACACATTTGAGCAAAAGGAAAAATTGATCAGCAACACAATTTCAATCTAATGCCTCAGCTAACTCTGCTCTGAAGATGAGATGTGCATTCAGAGCAGTTTGGAGTAGCAGGTTCTTTGGAACAGTCCTGAAGATTAGGAAGAGAATAAGGGCTTTATACCTCTCACCACTGCTGATATTAGTGGAGATAACTTTTAAAAGAGGCAATTTCTGGAAAACAGTGGTGCCTGAGGGTTGTCTGCCAGTGACACACCCAGCGTGTGGGTAATAAGTCCTGCAATAACGAAGGGGGAGTCTGCACAGTGCATCACAGTATCCACCCCAGCAGTATAAGTCTATTATAGGCAGACCTCACTTAATTGCACTTCACTTTGTTGGGCTTTTCAGATATTGCAGTTTCTTTACAAATTTAGTTGGAAGCAACTTTTTCAAGCAAGTCTATAGGTGCCATTTTCCAACAGCATGGACTCACTTCTTATCTCTGTGTCACATTTAGGAAATTCTCACAATATTTCAAACTTTTTCATATTATTATATCTGTTATGGTAATCTTTGATCAGTGATCTTTGATGTTATTATTATAATTGTTTTGGCGTGACACAAAGCACACCCATATAAGAAAGCCAATGGAATCAGTAAATGTTGTGTGTGTTTTGACTGCTCCACCAACCAGACATTTCCCCATCTCTTTTTCTCTTCTCAGGCCACCCTATTTCCTGAGAAACAACTGTATTGACATTAGGCTAATTAATAACCCTAAAGTGGCCTGTATGTGTTCAAGTGAATGGAAGAATCTCACATTTCTCACTTTAAATCAGAAGCCAGAATGATTAAACCTAGTGAGGAAGGCATGTCAAAAGCCAAGATAGGCTGATAGCTAGGCCTTTTGTGACAAATAGGACAAATAGCCAAGTTGTAAAAGCAAAGGAAAAGTTTTTGAAGGATATTAAAAGTGCCAGTCCAGTTAACAAACAGATGATAAGAAAGTAAAACAGCCGTACTGCTGATATAATGAAATGTTCATGGCCTGGATAGATCAAACCAATCACAACCTTCCCCAAAGCCAAAGCCTACTCCAGAGCAAGGCCCCAACTCTTTTTAATTCTATGAAGGCTGAGAATGATGAGGAAGCTGCAGAAGAAAAGTTGAAAGCTAATAGAGGTTGGCTTATAAGAGTTAAGGAAAGAGGTCGCCTCCATAACATAAAAATGCAAGGTGAAGGAGCAAGTGCTGATGTAGAAGCCGCAGCAAATTGTCTAGAAGACCTCACTAAGATCATTGATGAAGATGGCTGCAATAAACAACAGATGTTTAATGTAGATGAAACAGCTCTGTATTGAAGGAAGATTTTGTAGACTTTCACAGTTGGAGAGAAGTCAATGTCTGATTTCAAAGCTTCAAAGGACAGGCTGACTTTCTTATTAGGAGCTAATGCAGCTAGAGACTTTAAGTTGAAGACATTGCTCATTTACCATTCCAAAAACACTGGGGGCCATAAGAATTATGATAAATCTACTCTGCCTGTGCTCTATAAGTAGAAAAAAAGCCTGAATGATAGCACATCTGTTTACAGCAGAGGTGTCCAATCTTTTGGCTGCCCTGGGCCACATTGCAAGAATTGTCTTGGGCCACACATAAAATACACTAACACTAACAACAGAAGATGACCTAAAAAAAAATCTCATAAAGTTTTTTAAAAATTTATGAATTTGTGTTGTGCTACATTCAAAGCCATCCTGGGCTACATGCAGCCCATGAGATCGTGGTTTGGACAAGTTTGGTTTACAGCATGGTTTACTGAATATTTTAAGCCCACTGTTGAGACCTACTACTCAGAAATAAAAAGATTCCTTCCAAAATATTACTGCTCATTGACAATGCACCTGGTCACCCAAGTGCTCTGCTGCAGAAGTACAAAGAGATTAACATTGTTTTCATGCCTGCTAAAACATTATCCATTCTGCAGCCCATGGATAAAAGAATAATTTCAACTTTCAAGTCTTTTTGTTTAAGAAATACATTTCCTTAGACAATAGCTGCCACAGGTAGTTATTCCTCTGATGAATATGGGCAAAGTAAATTGAAAACCTTCTGGAAAGAATTCACCATTCTGGATTCCATTAAGAACATTCATTCATGGAAGGAGTTCAAAATAACATTAACAGGAGTTTAGAATAAGTTGATTCCAACCCTCATGTATTACTTTGCAGAGTTCAAGACTTCAGTAGAGGAAGTCACTGTAGATGTGGTGGAAATAGCAAGAGAACTATAATTAGAAGTGGACCCTGAAGATGTGATTAAATTGCTGCAATCTCATGATAAAACTTGAATGAATGACGACTTGTTTCTTACGAAAATCCTTTCTTGAGATGAAAAATATTCCTAATGAACATGCTGTAAACATTGTTGAAATGACAACAGAATATTTACGATATCACATAAATTTAGTTGATAAAGCAGTGGCAGGGTCTAAGAGGACTGACTAATTTTGAAAGTACTACTGTGTGAAAAATGCTATCAAACTGCATTGCACTCTACAGGGAAATGCTTTATGAAAGGAAGAGTCAGTTGATGTGGCAAACCTCATTGTTGTTTCCTTTTAAGAAATTGCCACAGCCGCTTCAGTCTTCAGCAACCACCACCCTGATCAGTCAGCAGCCAGCAACACTGAGGCAAGGCCCTCCACCAACAAAATGATTACCAATCACTGAAGTCTCAGTGATTGTTAGCATTTTTTTAGCAATAAAATATTTTTAATTAAGGAATGTGCATTATTTTTTAGACACAGTGCTATTGCCCACTTAATAGCATTAAGTGTTTAAAGTATAGTGTAAACATGACTTTTATATGCACTGAGAAACCACAAAGTTTGTGTGCTCACTTTACGGCAATACTTGCGTTATTGCGGTGGTCTGCATCCAAATCCACAATATATCTGTAGTATGCCTCTATTTGGAAATATTAAGTTAAGAAGCACTTAAAAGACCTGACCTAGACTCAGAGACCTAGTTGTCTCTGATAAGCTGGTCTTATGATGTAAGGAACGGTCAAAGAGGACTGCTATGTGTCATTTTAAACCTATTGGTTTAAGAAGCCTACTGATGGCTTTTTCTTTTTATTTATTAGTTGACAAAGATAAAAATAATTTTTAAAAGCAAGACACAAAAACTATTTAAATGTAAATCTATACATATAAGAATAAATAAAAATGAAGACTTCAAATTTCTTTGTTATGTTAATGTGGAGAGAATATTGTTAGGAATGTATGTAGGAATAAAGGTAGGGTATACGTAGATACCCAATGTTTACACATTCTATAAAGTCATTTATTATATTTTTAATTTTAAAAGATAACGAATAAATTTGATGAATAAATCAATTAACTTTTGAAATTTTACTACTTAAAAGAACTTATTTGTTTATTAAAATAGACTCATCTACATTTGTTGTATCGAGTTGGATTTTCATATGAGACTGAAAAATATCTATCTATATCCGTCTATCTATCTCTGTTAACACACTGCTAATCATAAGAGATTCTGTTGGAGTTATATATACCTCCACCTGTCTGTCTATATTATATATATAATCTGTAGCATATCACAGAAAATTAGAGATCAGATAGCTCAGCACAGGAAATCCATTTTATTTTTGCTAACATCAAGCAGTAAAATACCTCTCTGAAAAAAGCCATTACCAAAAACTCTCACTTTACTACTTAGCAAATTTTTATTCAGCTATCAAGATCCAATATAAAAGCCACTTTCTTTCCAAAGCATTCATGTACATTCCTCTCTCCTCTACCCAGATGTAATCTCTTTCACATTCATAATAAGTAGAGTATATGCTTATATTCAAAGCGTCTAAAACTTGCTTGATACAAAAAATGTTAGACGTGTTTCTGAAAATTATAGATTCTCCATCTCCTGCCCTAGAGTATCTGAATTAGTGCCTCTGGTGTTACGACTACCAATACGTATTTTAAGACATTTCCAAGCTGATTTGTTATAATCAGGCAAATTTTGTAAACATTGCTCAAGTATAAAAAGCAAATGCTTTGAAAGATGAGAGATTGTAGGTCTAATCACAGCTACACTCACCAGCTACATGGCACCAAACAACCATCCTCAACCTCTCAGTTTTCTCCTCTGTAAAATGGAGATAAACCTAATTTCATTAGTCAAATAATATAATATTAGGACCTAGCACAGTTACCAGCACTAAATAGTCTCATCTTTCTTTTTAATCCCCTCTGACTCATCAAAGCACACACCATCTTGCATTATACTCAGTTATTTATAACTGTATTTATCAGTGCCACAAGGACAGGCACCACATTTTTTATCTTACCTACCGGGTACTGTGGTAGGTACATACAACACTTTACCATGTACCACGTACATGGTTGGCGCACAAAAACTATTTACTAAATAAATTAATTTAAGACGACCTCCTAATCCCAAATTTCAGTTCTTTCCCCCGATTTATTTATTCCCTTATCTAATCTCTTCCACTTCTTCCCACTCTCAACAGATTGTATGTAACAAAGTATATTCCTGATAATAAAAAAGATGAAATAATACACTTGAAATATAAATAAAAATTAAATTGGTGATTAGAAATAGAAGAAAATGCAATTAAAACTTAAAGGGATGAAAGGAGTTTGAAATGATTCTCCATATTTTTCCTGTGCCATAAAAATGTGTGGATTTCATTGTTTTAAAATGCCATATTTCTGAGAAACACAGTGTACTTAGGTTCCTAGAACAGAAATGATCATTAGTGTGAGTCTAATTTAGTTCCCTGCTAAAGGTGATAAAGGCAGCTCATTTATTCTTCCTAGTAAAGAAGTCCTTTTACTGTTTCAAAGTCTTCTCATGATCTTAAAGGTGTAGCCAAATGATGGGATTCAGTGATGACATCGGGGAAGGCAAAATTACAAAGACTATTTTTCAAATATCATGTAATCCATTTTGGGGGAAAAATTATATTTTTTAGCAAAGTAAAAATGAACTGGTTCATTATTTATTATTAGCAGCTGATGGATGTAGGAGGATTACTTGACAGCTAGATTTTTAATATCTAAAGATGAAAATTAAGCATTTTTATAATAATGATGTGCTTGTAAAAATGTATTTTCATAACCACCTTTCATTAGAAGTATTGTTATCTCTGGAGGTTGTTGAAGAAAAAGATCACAGAGAGCAAGACTGCAGCCTCACACTCAGAGAAAGAGCAGCACCCAAATACTGTTGCTGTCATTTCTGCAGAACCTCACTGATAAGTCATTTTCCCTGGTACTTCCTCTTGGATTTGGAAGTTGCTCAGCAAAACAGTTAATTGCTAAAAGTCAGAGTAGCTTGCATGTATCTGAAGCAAAATCTCACCATTTAACTTAGAATTTGAACAAGTATTTAGTACCCTTCCAATCTTCTGTTACTTATGAAATAAAGATACTAATATCAATGTCATGGGATTAGTTTGAGAAGGAAGTTAGATAATGAACTTATAGCATGTCAATGTCTGGTTATTGTCATTAATGTTAGAGTGGACTAGGGAATTCATAAATCAACATTTAAATTTCTGATGGGCATTTCTGGTTGTCCATACTTCCGTGTACAAAACTCTTAGGTACTACTTTGTATTTTCCAAGCTCTGTAATAAATTATTTTATATTTACTTTTCACAACCAAGCCATGAGATACATTATCTCCACAGTATAAGGGAAAAAACTGAACCCTAGAGAGGTGAAATATTCTGTCCTGAGGCAGCAGCTTGTAAGTGGCAAGCTGGGATTTGCACTCAGTCTGCGCTAGAGGATTTTTTCTAAACTACAACATTCACTGCACCTTGCTTAGTACAACCTGACCAAGAGCAGGAAGAACCACCAACATCAACTAAATTTATACCAATTTAAAATTCGAGAAAATAAAATCATACTGAGATGAAATAACTTCCATAAAGCTTCAAAGAAAAACTGCATCAAAGGCTTGCTTAAACTCTGATGCACCAGCGCCTTGGGTTTTTTGCACTTTCTTGCAAAGTTTGCCCTTGATTTACAAGTAAGAAATGGGAACTAACTACTCTAAAAACTCATGTCATAAGTAGCTGGCTGAACTTAAGGAGATTTTCTTTCATTTGTTTTTCCTTTTCCTGAAACAAATATGCTAATCGCAATAATTTTCTAAGTACCTTAAAATATATATTTTTTAGTTTCCCAGCAGAATGCCGTTGGAACTGAGGATTTTACCTCAAAAATTATAAGTCTAATTATGATTATGAGTAAATGTTATTTCATGACTCTGAGAATTTTATTTCTTTGCTTTGACTTATTTGAGAATTATAGACATTTTCATTAGTACTTTACAGATAACCAAACGAGAACAGCAAGGTTAGGGGACTTGATGAAACAGTTGAATATAAAAATACTACCAACTGTGACATTTCTGTACCTGAAAAGGGATGACAAACATTAATCCCTGTGCCTTGGTTGTAGACCTTCATGTGTGTCTAAGAGACATTTGGAATTATCTGTTCGATCTGTTTTCAAAGAATTATCTTTGCTTATGATATTTTAGCTCACAATAAAATGTAGATTTTTGATTAACTGATCAAGAAGCTCAACAAAACAGATAAGAAAAACATTCATATTTCACTTGTACAATTACAAGTGTACTTAAATGCTTAAATACAATAAATATTTCAGCAACAATAAAAACAATAGAAAACTGAGAATGGAATATTTCCCAGTAAGAACGCCAGAGCTAACCTAGGATGTCCACTGGTAGATATGGCAAACATAAGCCTTGAGAACAATAAGATTAAAAGGTATTTTTAAAAGCTATTAAATCATTCACTCAGTATTCAAACACACTCAGTATTCAAACACATTAAAATAGGATTCAGGTTTAATTCCTTCTCTTCTTTCAAAATTGGATTCCATCCTATAAACTCTATCTTAAAAGAATATATTTTCCTTTTTATTTCCTTTCAGTTGTCAAGACCTTAAATTCAGACACTTCACATAATTCCTCAATGTTGGAATACTCTCCAAATTGATTCATGGCTTCCATTTCTTACCAGCATTAATCACATTATTACTTTTTGAACATATCACTGATTTAATTAAAAAGCTTCACTATTTAAGAACAGTGTTCTCCTCCTTGTATTCAACTTCCTTCATAAATATTTCCAACCTGCCTTTTTTTAACCTTATCTTCACTACTCATTTAATTTTACTCTATCCAGTCAGCCCTTCATTTCTCTGTGTTCCACATCCATGGATTCAATCCATAGCAGATCAAACATATTTTTTAAATGGATGATTGCACAATGAGATACCACATCACATCAGTCAGAATGGCTATTACTAAAAAGTCAGAAAACAACAGAGGCTGACATGGCTGCAGGGGGAAAGGAATGCTTACACACTGTTGGTGGGAACATAAATTACTTCACCCATTGTGGAAAGCAGTTTTCAGGTTTCTCAAAGACCTTAAAACAGAACTACCATTTAACCCAGCAACCCCATTACTATGTAAACATCCAAAACAAAATATATCATTCTTCCAAAAAGACACAGGCACTTGTATGTTTATCTGAGCACTGTTTACATTAGCAAAGACATGGAATCAACCTAGGTGCCCATCAGTGGTGGACTGAATAAAGAAAATGTAGAACACATACTCCATGGAATACTATGCAGCCATAAAAAATGAAACCATGTCCTTTGCAGCGATGTGGATGGAGCTGGAGGCTATAATCCTAGGCAAATTAATGCAGGAACCGAAAATCAAATATTGCATGTTCTCAGTAATAAGTGGGAACTAAACACTGGGCACTCATGGGCATAAAAATGGCAAGAACAGATACCGGGGACTACTACAGGAAGGAGACAGGGAGGTGGGCAAGGGTTTCAAAACTATTCCATACTATGCTCACTATCTGGATGACAAGATCATTGATACCACAAACCTCACCGTCATGCAACATACTCATGTAAAAAACCTGCACATGTATCCTTAAATCAAAAATAAAAGTTGAAAAAAAATTTTTTTAGAAATGAATGGATGTAATGAATGTGTACAGACTTTTTCTTGTCATTATTCTCTAAAAATTACAATATAAAACTATTTACATAGCATTTACATTGTATTAAGTATTATAAGTAACCCAGCAATAATAATATTATTGGTTATATCACAATTAAATTTTAAGTCTATTTTTAGTACATCAATTTCTTTCTGTTGAAATTTTAACATTAATTGAGTCTTTTTTCTACTTTGTTTTTTATATACCTAGTAATTATCTACCCCCAAACTTTCCACAGAAATATGTGTCCTGTCAGCATTGTTAAATGCATCAATCTATCTTTATTTCACCCTCAAACTTACTTGAGAGCTGTAATGATATAGAATTCTGGGTTAAAACTTATTTTGTTGAGATATTTAAAGGCATGTGATTCTTCATCTTCTAACTTTTAGGTGTGTTCTTTATGAAGTTCAGTGACATTCTGATTGTCAGTCTATTCTGATCCCCAATCCTTGGGAAACTTTCAGGATCCTTTTTTTTTAATCACTCCTATCCTGATATTTCAAAAAGTTCTGCCTTGATTTGGGCCTTTTAATTGTGGTAGGCATTTTCCATCTGTAAAATCATGTTATGTTCTGTGAAATACTCTTGCATAATTTGTTATTAAATTTACCCCCTACTTTTTTATTGTTCTTCCATTACAAAACTCTCATTTGAAAAATGTGGATCTCTAAATTAGTCTCATGTTTTTACTTTTTTTTTCTATCTCTGCATCCTTTTATTTTTCTCTAGCTGATATACTCAGCTATATCTTACAATCTATCTATTGGTTTTTAAAATTCAGTTCCTAATTTTTAACTTCTAAGGGCTCTTTCTTGCTCTAAAAATATTCTCTTTTTTTATACTGAACTACTCTTGTTTTATGGGTGCAATATCTATTCCTCTCTAAGGCTATTTAACACAGCATTTTGGATTTTTTTTTTCTGCTTTCTGCATTGCCTTTGTTTTCTCTGAGTTCCTTCTCATCTTACTTTCCTCACACACCCCCTTGTCTTTCATGTTATCTATTCATTAAAAGTGAAATAATAAAAATCTGATTTTTATTCAGGTTTGCTAAATAAAGAAAACAATCTTGAGAATAACAAAATTTAGAGGCTCATGCTTCCATTTCAAAATGTATTACAAAGCTACAATCATTAAAACTGTGGTACTAGCATAAGGATAGATATATAGATCATTGCAATAGAATTGAGAGCGCAGAAATAAACCCACACATCTATAGCCAACTGATTTCAATGAGGCTGTCAAGATTATTTAATAGAGAAAGAACAGTCTCTTCAACAAATGATTCTGGGACAACAGGATATCCACATGTAAAAACTAAAGTTCAACTTCTACTTCACACCACATACAAAAAAAATTAATCCAAAATAGATAAATGACCTAAATAGAAGAGCTAAAACTATTAAACTTTTAGAAGAAAACAAAGGAGTAAATCTTCATGATATTAGTTCTTAGATTTGACACCAAAAGCACAAACAAAAGAAGAAAAAAAGATAAGTGGGACCTTGAGAAAACTGAAAATTTCTGTTCAGCAAAGGATGCTATCAAGTACATAAAAAAGACAGCCAACAGAATGGGAGAAAATGTTTGTAAAAAATATATCTGATAATGGTAGTCTAGTATCAAAAATATAAAAAGGACACTTACAACGCAATAACACAGAAAAATAATGAATTTAAAAATGATCAAAAGACTTAAGTTGACATTATTCCAAAGACAATATATAAATGCCCAAAAAATACATGAAAAGATGCTCAACATCATTTAGGTAAATCCAAGTCAAACTAATGTGATATCACTTCACACGCACTAGCATGACCATAATCAAAATACAGAAAATAGCAATTGTTGGTGATGTGGAGAAATTAAAATATTACTCAAACATAAAAAGGAATTAAGCACTGACACATACTACAGTGAGGATGAACCTCAAAAATATTATGTTAAGTGACATAAGCCAGACACAAAAGGTCATTTTATATGATTCCATTTATATGAAATATTCAGAATAGGTAAATAAACAAAGACAGAAAGCAGTTTAGTGGTTAACAGGGATTGGGTTCCACAGGTTTCATAGGTCTGCACATTTTCTACGAGGACCTTAAAATTTTGTTTTATCATTTTTTGTTAAGCTTAAAAAGTAATAAAAATATAAACACATTCTGGAATATCTCAACTATCAGCTTTTTTTTTTCTTTAAGTTCTAGGGTACATGTGCACAACGTGCATGTTTGTTACATAGGTATACATGTGCCATGTTGGTGTGCTGCACCCATTAACTCATCATTTACATTAGGTATTTCTCTTAATGCTATCCCTTCCCGCTCCTCCCAGCCCAAAACAGGCCACGGTGTGTGATGTTCCCCACCCTGTGTCCAAGTGTTCTCATTGTTCAGTTCCCACTATGAGTGAGAATATGTGGTGTTTGGTTTTCTGTCTTTGCAATAGTTTGCTCAGAATGATGGTTTCCAGCTTCATCCATGTCTCTACAAAAGATATGAACTCATCCTTTTTTATGGCTGCATAGTATTCCATGGTGTATATGTGCCACATTTTCTTAATCCAGTCTATCATTGATGGACATTTGGATTGGTTCCAAGTCTTTTCTATTGTGAATAGTGCTGCAATAAACATATGTGTGCATGTGTCTTTATAGCAGAATGATTTATAATCCTTTGGGCATATACCCAGTAATGGAATCGCTGGGTGAAATGATATTTCTAGTTCTAGACCCTGGAGGAATTGCCACACTGTCTTCCACAATGGTTGAACTAGTTTACATTCCCATCAACAGCATAAAAGTGTTCCTGTTTTTCCACATCCTCTCCAGCACCTGTTGTTTCCTGACTTTTTAATGATCGCCATTCTAACTGGTGTGAGATGGTATCTCATTGTGGTTTTGATTTGCATTTCTCTGATGGCTAGTGATGATGAACATTTTTTCATGTGTCTGTTGGCTGCATAAATGTCTTCTTTTGAGAAGTGTCTGTTCATATCCTTTGCCCACTTTTTGATGGGGTTGTTTGATTTTTTCTTGTAAATTTGTTTGAGTTCTTTGTAGATTCTGGATATTCGCCCTTTGTCAGATGAGTACATTGCAAAAATTTTCTCCCATTCTGTAAGTTGCCTGTTCACTCTGATGGTAGTTTCTTTTGCTGAGCAGAAGCTCTTTAGTTTAATTAGATCCCATTTGTCAATTTCGGCTTCTGTTGCCATTGCTTTTGGTGTTTTAGTCATGAAGTCCTTGCCCATGCCTATGTCCTGAATGGCACTGCCTAGGTTTTCTTCTAGGGTTTTTATGGTTTTAGGAACTATCAGCTTTAAGCGTGGAATTTCAGTGCCTGGGTTTGCATTTTTTTGCTAAGATTTCATTGGTATCAGGTAGTAAAAATTTTGTTGTCAAGGATGATGAAAGACTGAACAAAGCAGATTTATTATAGATGCATTGTACATTAGCTTACGGCCAAGTGACGTCAAGGCACATTCCTGAAATAAAAGTTTTCACAGCAGTTCAAAGACAGAAGAGACCAAATCCATTCAACACTAAAGCGTCAGCACCTAATTCACATGGCTAATACAATAACACAGAGTTCCTACAAAAATTACATCATCAGCCCATCAAATTAAGGTGGCTTATTTGGATCTTATTTCATTGAAGTTTTGTTGGCAATTAATTTGCAAATTGATTTTGTTAACTTGTAAGAATAACAAGTTTAAAAATTGATATTAGTTTTACATACACATATTTTAAGTTAACATTTTTATAATAAAAATAACTTAAGTTGGCCCGGATAGGGGTATCTGTGAGAATTGTTTTCTACATCATCCATTTTAATAATAAGAAGAAAAAATTTAAAGAAATTTTGATTAGGAAAAGATTTTTGTTTTATGGGTTACATAAGAATAATAAATAAGTAGATGATACACACTGAATATTTACAAAGGTATGTCACAGGAAAGAAGCTGCATGATATTTTAAAGGAATTCTGCAGAGCTACTTTATTATGTTGAAAACTGTTGTATCATTTGTACATTCCTATTAACAGGATGGGATGCAGGGAGTAAATTTTCTGAAAAGCAAAGATTTTGTAAACTAGACAGTTTGGAATAACCACATTTGGCATTTGAGATTATTTTAGTGAAATTCATCTACTTGTGCAGTTTAATTTTTTAATAAGAAAATATATTGGCTTCCAACTATCCTAAATGGATTTCAATCATCTTATTCTTTTTTATTTTATTTGTAAAATATATTCAAAAAATGTAATGTTAAGTCAGTTCACAAAGACACTGGCTTTTTAAAGCCACAAATATTGAATGTGATGCTTATTTTTGGCATATCCTGTGGAAAACACACACTAGAAATATTATTATGACAGCTTATATACTTGCAAAATATTTGTTGACACTGTTCTTCAAGCTTAGGTAATAACGTTCTTCTGCCATTATATTTTATAGACCTAGCATCATATCTGATTCTCTGATTTGCATATTACATGGTTAATGTTCATTGCTGGGATATTTCTAATTTATTATTATTTATATATAACACCTTTTGTTATTAGCTATACCTCCAATCATATGTATAAGATGAGATAATAGTATTATTCAGGTGGGTCTTCTTACACATTACACACACAAATATACTAAGTGAAATCATGTCTTTGCTTGCAAATGTAGTGCTATTTCCCCATTTTTAAACTTTTTTGTTTTTCAGAAATGAGGGCAATAACAGGTTGCTGCATTAAAAGTATTTCATTAGATTCTAATTGTGATTAAGGAGTATATTTGCAGCTCACCTTATGGGCATAGATTAAAGATGTGAAGTAGCCCACAAGGGACCTCATTAGCATGGTGATTACAAGTTAATCAGTAATACAAAGAACAGAGAAATAATGAAACAGAAAAACAAATTTTTGATGCATTCATTATTAGACTTTCTTGGCTTTTAAAGGTTTAAAAACTATCAGGCTAATGTTTGGTACTTTCATCTTTTTAGATTATGCTGTCCTGAGGGAATAGTTTAGTGCTGCCGGGTAAAACCACTGAGGGAGAGGCGTCATTGGGTCATTTATTTTATTTTATTTTATTTTATTTTTCTAGACAATAAGCATTTAGTAAATGAATACTAGCAGCAAGGCACACTACTAGGTTCTGTGATGAATACAAATGCAAGCAAGAATGAAACTTGAATATAAGAAAAACACACACAACAAAGCAAAGTTTAAGTTCTCAGTGAAAAGAGAAAATTTTGATGGGGATATCAGAGAAGGATATGAAAAACATTAGGATTCAATCTAAATCTTGAAGAACAGGATTCTAAGAGGTAAACATCATAAATTGGCATTCAAGGAAGATGAAATAGGATAAGCAAAAACAGGGGTAAAAATTGTTCATTTATGTTTGAAAAAACATAAAGTAGAATGAAATTTTTACAGAGCAAAGTACCTATAGAACAATAAGAGGAGATAGAATTGTTAAAGAAAAATTGGGCCCCGATGCAAGAAGGTATTAAGGAGTTTGAGTTTTTATCTCTAAGCCGTGGGGGTCTGTATTAGTCCATTTTCCTACTGCTATAAAGAAATACCCGAGACTGGGTAATTTATAAAGGAAAGAGGTTTAAGTGACTCCCAGTTCCACATGGCTGGGGAGGCCTCAGGAAACTTACAATCATGGCGGGAGGCAAACGGGAAGCCAGCACCTTCTTCACTAGACAGAGGAGAGAGAAGGGCAAGCAAACAAGGAAGTTCCATGCTTTTAAACCCATCAGATCTCGTGAGAATTCCCTCACTATCACAAGAACAGCGTGGAGGAAACCACCCCCATGATCCAATTACCTCCCTCCGTCCACACGTGGGGATTACAATTTGAGATGAGATTTGGGTGGGAACACAGAGCCAAACCATATCAGGGTCCAATGGATGGGGAAAAAAAAAGATGCTCATTTTTGAAAATTCAAAAAATAGAAAGAATTAAAGTATGCCACCTAAAGTCATTTAAGTTTTTTTGTGCATGGAAATGATAGATGAGCAGAGATATAAATGAATCACACTAGGGTTTTGAAAATATGCTATAAGTAGCCAATGTGAAGAATATAACTTTGGAGCATGCATATTTCTTCTCTTTTTTTCTTTGAATGAAAAACAGACCTATGAATTTTCCATCATTTGCACCAGTAACTTTTCTGCATTTCCTGAGGTAATTTTACATCCACTCCTTTGTCTTATTTCTGTAAAACATGTAGCAGGGGTATTACTAACATTATATTTTAGTGAAAATATTAAGTGACTTGTACAAGGTCAACCAACCAGCTTAAGATAGAGTCAAAATTAGAATTCAGAATTATCAGAACATGTTTCAGTGTTCTTACCACTGTATTTATTCAAACCACCAGAATCAAGGCATGGAATAGCAGTGTTCTGTGTAGTATTCCTTCACATATTCACCCACTCTTCCAGAACATTTATTAGTGCCGGATGGCAAGGTATCATGAGGATAAGAGGTAAATAAGACATAATCTTGACTTCCAGGTTCTTAGCCTTTCATGAAACATTCATAGTGATAATAAGATGGAACATTCAGCAGAAACTTCTATTATGCATGGTACTGGGCTCCATTTTATGAAAAACTTTCTTTCTTCTGGAGAAAATTCAATCAGAGTAGATCATTATTTCTAATTCCTCTTTGTATTGCTTGTTCATGCCAATGAGGAGAAAAGACGTCTCTAATAGGTGAGTTTTGAAAAGGTATGGCTGAAGTCCATCCGGGCTTGTTTAGGAGCCAGTCTGCCAGGCAGATGGGAGCACTCTGGACTGCCCTGTGCTATGCAGTGCCCCTTCAGGGGAAGCCTGTAGTAACTCGGTTGCACTAGTGACTGGGTTAGTAAGTCTGATTGAGGGTAAAGTACTGGTAAACACACTTGGCTGTAGGTCTAAAGTCATGCTTTCCAATTACCTTTCTCATAATGCAGCCGACATCTTCACTTCCTTATGCCTCATTATGCCTATCTCAATTGGATCTACACTCAGAATGGGAAGGTAACCATGATTTGATGGCCATCTAAACATGTGTGCCTATTATCATCTTATCAACAGCCATAGAGGAATTGATTATAATGCTATTACTGTTTTCACAATGATGAAATTGAGGCATAAAAGATTAAGTAACTTACCCACATTTCACACAGCTAGTTAGTGACAGGGCAGGGCCATGAGCTAATTCTGTGTAATTGGCCACACCCCAACCATAATGTAAGGTGAACAGTAACAAATTCCTTAAAAGACTCATACCATGTTATTACATATTCAATTCCATAAACAAAGATCATAATTTGTCTTTTAACAGTGGATCATCTCAAAGAAGGAGCAAAAATCCTTTCGAGAGACATGTTATTCATTAATATGACCCAGCAGAGTAATCTTTTAAACATGAAAAAAATTATTTTATTTATGAGTAAGATGCCATAATTCACCCAATTCTGTTCTATATGACCTCACTCTCAGCTCCTATTGCAGTTTCTACTAGGTAGCACTAAATATAAATTCTAGTTAGGGCAATAAAATAACATAGTTTTCCATGGTCTGTCACCAATACCTAAATTGCTTTTCTTTTTTTTTTTTATAGTAGAATGTTTGCTTTTTTTATTTTTTAGATCAGTGCCATTTACAGGTGCCATTTGCCCAAGGCAAATTTATTCTTTTTTTATTTTTATTTTATTATTATTATACTTTAAGTTTTAGGGTACATGTGCACAACGTGCAGGTTAGTTACATATGTATACATGTGCCATGTTGGTGTGCCACACCCATTAACTCGTCATTTAGCATTAGGTATATCTCCTAATGCTATCCCTCCCCCCACCCCCACCCCACAACAGTCCCCAGAGTGTGATGTTCCCCTTCCTGTGTCCATGTGTTCTCATTGTTCAATTCCCACCTATGAGTGAGAACATGCGGTGTCTGGTTTTTTGTCCTTGCGATAGTTTACTGAGAATGATGATTTCCAATTTCATCCATGTCCCTACAAAGAACATGAACTCATCATTTTTTATGGCTGCATAGTATTCCATGGTGTATATGTGCCACATTTTCTTAATCCAGTCTATCATTGTTGGACATTTGGGTTGGTTCCAAGTCTTTACTATTGTGAATAGTGCCGCAATAAACATACGTATGCATGTGTCTTTATAGCAGCATGATTTATAGTCCTTTGGGTATAGACCCAGTAATGGGATGGCTGGGTCAAATGGTATCTACAATGAACTCAAACAAATTTACAAGAAAAAAACAAACAACCCCATCAAAAGGTGGGCGAAGGACATGAACAGACCCTTCTCAAAAGAAGACATTTATGCAGCCAAAAAACACATGAAAAAATGCTCATCATCACTGGCCATCAGAGAAATGCAAATCAAAACCACAATGAGATACCATCTCACACCAGTTAGAATGGCAATCATTAAAAAGTCAGGAAACAACAGGTGCTGGAGAGGATGTGGAGAAATAGGAACACTTTTACGCTGTTGGTGGGACTGTAAACTAGTTCAACCATTGTGGAAGTCAGTGTGGCGATTCCTCAGGGATCTAGAACTAAATTGCTTTTCAATAAGAAGAACCTGGTTTCTGGTTTCTCAACCAAATCAAAGACTCAGTCCAGTTAGATTCAGGGAGTGTGTATTTTACCTGGAGTCTGATTATACTTGGAGAGTCTCTCTCTGAGAATTAGTTAAGTACAAGAGCACTTATACTCTTGAGGTATGCTATAGATTCATTATATAATATTATAGAGGAGATACAATATATGTTAATCACAATATAGCTACAATAAATATGTGAAAGACAGGCTAGAGATCCTACTCTGTATGTTAGCTTCTGTGTCAGAGAGTCCTCAAGACCACCCACAGGTTTAAAGATTTGCTCAGGACTCAGCATAAGTTGAACTCAGGATTATGATTTTTTTATAGCAAAAGGATACAAAGCAATATCAGCAAAGGAAAGAGGTACATGGAGTGAAATCTGGAGGAAACCAGGCACAAGTTTTCAAAGGTCCTCTCCTAGTGGAATAACACGGGATGCTCTTAATTTCCCAAAAATAAGTAATGATGTGAGTGAAATGTTTTGAACTAGGGAGGTTCATTAGGGACTCAGTGCCCTGGGTGTTTACTTGGGGTTGGTCATATAGGCAGTTTCTGCCTGGCATATACCAAAATTCCAAACACCTAAAAAGAAAGCAGTTGTTCAACATAAACCATTTGTTGAAGTTTAGGTGAACCTATTGTAAGGTTTAGGCAGAACAGTTTAGGCAGAATAAATCACTCTTATCAGTTAATGTTGGGAAATCTAAGTTCCCAGACAGCAATCAAGGGCTAAGCTTCTCTTTCTAAGAACATGCAGTCTCAAACCTGCTATGTTAAAGATTTTCTGTACAGCTTCCAAGGGGGGAAAAAAGCATTAAAATAGTGCTCAGTGGGCACTTTATTGAGGAATCACCAGCAGAGCAGTGTTTGGTCATTTTAATTTCTAAAAAAAAAAAAAAGAAAAAAAAAAGAAATCTCAAAAAGTTTCACTTTCTTTAGATTCTATTCACACTAAAAGACATTGTGTCATTGAACAACTACACGTATTATTTCTTTTATTGTTAGGAGTTCAAAATTCTTCTCTTGACTTATGAATGGGCTAGTCCTAAAAAATAGGATGATACCAAAGGTCTATTCTCTACTTCTTATACCAGACTTCTCTTTCTTCAGCAAAGCTGTTTTGAACATCCTATTTGGTTTCCAGTTATAAGAAGAATTTAACTAAATTGAAAAAGAGGAAAAAAGTCACCAGCTTTTCCATCATGCTAAGATTACCATTTTAACTCATTGGTGTGTATATTTCAGAGTTTTTGTAAGCATATATATGCTCATTTTCTTCTTTACAAATAGGAATCGTGCTTTCTTGACCCAACAATATGCCCTCCTTACTACTAAATATCTTTCTATATGACTGTACATTCCTTTGTACAGAGGCACTGCAGTATATTCAGCTAAGCATCATTATTTTCACATGCATCAGTTTTACACACTATTCTAGGTAAAATAGGCTGAGAGTAATCCTACTCTCAAGGAGATGACATTCTCTTGGGGAGAGAAAGACAAAAAGAAATGAGGTAGTTACAAGAAGTAGCAAGTACTATGAAAAAATAGACAATGTGATAAAGTAGGAAGGAGAAACTGCTTTAACTTGAATGGCAACTGAATATCTCATGAAGAGAAAACACGTGTTTTGAAACCTGGATGATAAGAATAAGGTCATCTTGGGAAGATCTGGAGGGAGAGCATTTCAAGCAGAGTAACAGTCATCACAAAGACTTTGAGCCAAGAATAGTGGCCATGGGCAGGGTTTCTTTTCTATATGCAGAGAAAAACCTTTGGAGATTTCTGAACAAGGTAAAGATGAGTTAATTTTTATTTTTCTTGAGACAGTCTCGCTCTGTCGCCAGGCTGGAGTGCAGTGTCTTGATCTTGGCTCACTGCAGCTCCGCCTCCCAGGTTCAAGCAACTCTCCTACCTCAGCCTCCAGAGTAGCTGGGACTACAGGTGTGCACCACCACGCCCAGATAATTTTTGTATTTTTAGTAGAGACAGGTTTTTGCCATGTTGGCCAGGCTGGTCTCCAAATCTTGGCCTCAAGTGGTCCGCCCACCTCCGCCTCACAAAGTGCTGGGATTACAGGCATGAGCCACTGCACCCAGCTGAGTTAAATTTTTAAAAGTTCATTCTGGGTATCAAGGGTCATCAATTTTAGGAGGGAAGAGTGACATCAGAAGCTGTTATAAGAATGTGAGTAAGAGGAAATGAGGGCTTAGTATAGAGGCGTAGTAGCAGAGATGGAATAAGCTCATCATAGTTGGAAAATGCTTTGCAGCTAGAGCAAGCGATACACTTATTGATGCATTGGATGTGAAGTGTTAGAACAAGATATAAAGCTTGGCCCATTAATTTTTAGCTTGACCACTCATTTGAAGAAGCATTTTCATAAATTTGGAATCATGCTATTTGTCATATATAACAAAAAATATTTTTACATCTTTGTAGTTTATCCTATAATTTTGTTCATGCTGTTTTCAATACATAGTGCTACTATTTTAATTTTATGAAGTTAAATGAATCAATCTATTCCTTATCTTTATTTCTTTTAATAATAAGCTTATAAAGTAATTCTCTACCTCCAAAATTAGTCACCTATTATTTTCTACTGAATTTTTTGTTTCATTTTTACATGTTTGTAATATATCTAAAATATATTTGTGAGATGTGAATAATGAATATCCTTTCCTCTTCCGTGAGTGGCTGCCTAATTATCCCAACATCATTAGTTAGATATTCATCTTTTATCCTCTGATTAAGATGCCACTTTGATACTATACTTAGCCTTATTTTATTTAGGTCTATTTCTGGACTAATTTATCTGCCTAAACTTGGACTAGTATCTAATTATTTTCTCGATTATTAGATTTTTATTATACACTATAATATCTAATAAGGAAAGTCTGTCCTCATTACTCTTATTTTTCAGAATTACCTAGGTTATTCTCACATTCTTTATGCCAGATGAACTGAGAATCATATTGTCGCATTTGAGGAAAAAAAAATACAGTTTAATATGTGGTAAATTACCAAGATGTCAGCTCTATATTTGATTGGAATTAATGTAAGTTTTTAGAATATGGCATGCTGAATCTGAAAAATGGCCTAATCACATAATGAGGAAAAGAAACAATCATTATTTTCTCCTTTCTTTATGCCCTTAAGGTAAGTTCAATTTCTTGCCATTTTTAAGACAACCAAACTTTAGACATCTGTCATGTTTTGTAATAGAAATGATATTGCAACAGTTTCTTTAATTATAAACATTTACATTTTACAGTACCAAATAATTCATAGTAGAGCATTTTTACATGTTTAGCCCATTATTTTAAACTTTGAGATCACATTTTTTTTTCTTCAGAGGAAGAAAATAATCTAAAGTTGTTGCTTTTATCTTATATTTTAAGCCTGACCCAGGACTCAACATTTAAATACTTCTTCATGACCAGGTATCCCATATATACTTTTTGAGTTTTCCAAGCAAGATACTTTCTGAAAATGCAATTGTATGCTTTTGATGCAGTTTTTCACATTTTAGTTTTCATTTGCTTATAAATCACACTCACTCTTTGAATATCTTATTATTCTGAATGTCTTATTACTTCCTACATATGACAGAGATATTACTTAGAAAGTAAAAAATAAGAATTAGATTCAAAAATCTTGCTTTGATTCATTGGAGGAAATTGCAGCATCGTGTATATATGCATAATTGTACCTGCAAAAGAGTTTGGCCAGCCTGAAGTAGAGTGAACTAAGTCAAAACTACAATATCAAGAAAGGGATGGAAACTTGGGTTCAGTTCAGGCTTAGCAATATTCAAGGAGTTAAAATGCACTGGTGATGCTTGCAAGCAGTAAGGTGTTATCTTCATACCTCCATGTTATGTTTTTATGGCAGTCGGACACAGTCACAAGCCTCATGCTTACTGACCCATTAAAGCAAACCAGAGGTATGAAATAGAGTTCATAGCAATTGTCAGTGGTTTCTCCTGGTTTTCCTGCTTCAGTCCATGCCCATCCTCTACCAGACTCTTGATTTCATCTGTTATTCATTTAAAGATATAGCTCCTCCTATTTGGAATTAGTTTCAGCAATGAGTTCCTCCAGCTTCTAAAATGTCCTGCCATTCCTCATCTTTCATCTTTCATCTTTGTCTTGTGCAGATGCCTTCCATTTTCCCACTCATTTCATGCAATCTCAGATAGGATTCTACATCCTGACTGACTCCTCAGAACTCAATTACTGACCCTAAGGCCTCCATCGAGTGGTTATTATGAGAATTAGATGATGTAATTATAATAAATATGAAGCATTTTTCACTATGTAAGGAACATCAAAGACACTCAATTAATGGCAACTGCTACTAGATACAGTGTCCTACAGCAACCAGCAACCAGTTGTAAAGTAAAAGCAAACTTATGCAAATAATTGCTTTGTTGACCAACAGCTTAAAAAATAGGTTGGCTGTTTTATTTTTATTTAATTAGCTAAGCATTTAGTGTCACAAACAGAATCAATATCAGTGTGTGACGCTGGTGGTCACCCTTATGTTCATTATGTTTTTATATAGGAACAATTTTCACATCTGCAGAAAAAAAAGGAGGCATTAGAGAGAAAAGTTGAATATAAGTAGGGTAAGCATATGTCCTCATTACTTGTGACAGTACCAGTGAATACCTGTTATCCTAGCATTATTATTAATAGTGGCCAGGTTCACTCTCCATCATGGCATTATCCAACTGAATTTTCTGTGGTGATAAAAATATTCTTTATCCAGGCTACCCAATATGGTAGCTACTAGTCAACGTGGCTATTGAGCCTTCAAAATGTGACTAATTTGGCTCAATTAATTGTATTCAACTTCAATTTAAATTTAATTAGCCACATGTAGCTACTGGCTGTTTTATTGAACAGTGTAGCTCTAAAGTTTCGTGGTTTAAATGATATGTTCTATGGTCATACTAACGATAAAGTGTATTTGGTGAACTGAAGTCCTTAAGGCCATTTGAGGAATATAATCCAGGTGGAAGAATTAGTCTTAGAAAAGCAAATTGACCTTCCCACCTCATCAGCAAGAGGGACTGGGAGACCATATATGGAAAGTTTTCAGGTGAAAGAATGGATAATTTAGAAAGCTCATGTCAAATAATCTTAAGAAATTCAATAAAATAAGATATTTTCAGAAAATGAAGGGCAGGTGTTTCAGAACCACAAATTACCACACATCAGAGGAGAGAGACAAAAGTTCAAGGGGGAGCTAAACCTTCCTAGCTGTGATAATGGGACCTCATGTTCTTGCTATGTTCCTCATTCCATATATGTTTTTATCATTTCTTACCTACCACAGTCCAATTCACCTCACAAGCTGCACCTTGTGTTCCTGACTCATTAACATGCAACCGGCAAAAAAGGAAGTGACCTTTTCTTGACTAATTTTCTTTCTTCAATTCAACAAGAGTCTGTGAAGTACTGTGCAATTAATAAGAATGTAGGGAGAAGTAAAGGTCTCATTTTATGGTTTAAAAAGGATTAATTTCACAAAGAGGAAACTAGTTAAAATTCTAATAGTGGTTGGTATGCATTCTGTAGCACAGAACCTAATTGAGCCATTTTCTATGTTTTACAAGAATAACAGAACAAGTGGTTGCTTAATTTTTTTCTGTATTGCAATATATTTGAATGTACTTATTCATTAAATCATAATTAGGAGTGACATACCGACCTAATTCATTACCATAGCACTTACTGGCACTCAACATGTGACTTGTTAATATTTGTTCTTATTTAAGGGCAAACAGAATTATTTCATTTCAGATATGAAAAGTTATTTTAAATACTTGAACAAACTGAGATTGCCCTATTTTTACTTAAATTTACTTTCCTTCTGCTTAATATCCATAGAAGTTTAATCTAGTATGGCTCACAAATTACAATATTAATTTGGCTTTTTTCTGTTTATATGGCGTTCCCATGACAATTAGCGATATATATTTTATTACTGCCTCTAGAAAATATTACTTTGCAGCAGAGGGGGAAAACACTTTTTGCTTTTTTATTTTTCATCTTTCTGAATCTCCAAACAGGCTAACAAAGATAATATTGCTTTCAGTGTCTCTTATTTAAAAAAAAATACTGGGCCTAGAAACCACACAGCTGGTCTTTTCAATTTTCTTAACTACTGAATTGGATTAGCTGCATGATCTGAGTCAATTGATTGTGCAGAAATCAATGGCTGAGAAGGCGAGATCTTCTCTCCTGGTTGGCCTCATTCCTAAGCCTCTGAGCATGGGATATTCACTCAGCGCACCATCAACTTTTAAAATAAATTGCTTTCTAAGTGCCCAAGTTATAAACCTCAATGAATGATATTTGTCTCAGTAGTATCCAGTAGATGAGTAACAAATATAATTTAGACACTTACATTAAAAATAGCATTTATTAAATATTTCTAGTTGTATTTATTATAGGAAAATATGGATAGTAGAAATATGAAGAAAATATAATCAGCATAATTCAGTCCCCTACTATTAATATTAGGATACTCAGCTTTAGAATCTTTTTTCACATACGTGTGTATATATGTATGTTTTGTCTGTGTGTGTGTGTGTGTGTGTGTGTGTGTGTGTGTCTGCCCCTGTTGTGGGGGTGATGGTAGATAGAATAATGCCACCCCACAAAAGATTTCCACGTCCTAATGCCTGGAACCTGTAAATAAAATAGGTTACATGACAAAGGGGAATTAACGTTACAGGTGGAATTAAGATTGCTAATCAGCTGACCTTAACATAGAGAGATCAGCCTGGATTAACTAGGTGGGCCCTGTATAATGGTAAGAATTCTTAAAAGTGAAAGATGAAGGCAGATATAATGTAAGGAGGACTCAACTCACTGTTGATGGCTTTAAAAACAGAGAAAGGGGGCCAAAAGCCAAGCATCGCAGATACACTTGCTAAGCTGAAAAAAGACTACAACTGGCCTCAACCAAATTGACCTAGAAGACATTACAGAACATTCTACCAAACAACTGAAGAATATACATTTTTCTTATCTGTGCATGTAATATTCTCCAAAATAGACCATATCCTTGGTTATAAAGCAAGTCTCAATAAATTTTTAAAAAATCAAAATCATATCAAGTATCTTCTCAGACCAGAGTTGAATAAAATTAGAAATTGATACCAAAGGAAAATCTCAAAACTACACAAAGACATGGAAACTAACTAACATTTTCTGAATGATCTTTAGCTAAACAATGAAATTAAGGTAGAAATCAAAACGTTCTTTGAAATGAATAAAATCATGAGTGAACTCCCATTCACAATTGCTTCAAAGAGAATAAAATGCCTAGGAATCCAACTTGCAAGGGATCTGAAGGACCTCTTCAAGGAGAACTACAAACCACTGCTCAACGAAATAAAAGAGGATGCAAACAAATGGAAGAATATTCCATGCTCATGGATAGGAAGAATCAGTGTCGTGAAAATGGTCATACTGCCCAAGGTAATTTATAGATTCAGTGCCATCCCCATCAAGCTACCAATGACTTTCTTCACAGAATTGGAAAAAACTACTTTAAAGTTCACATGGAACCAAAAAAGAGCCCACATTGCCAAGTCAATCCTAAGCCAAAAGAACAAAGCTGGAGGCATCACGCTACCTGACTTCAAACTATACTACAAGGCTACAGTAACCAAAACAGCATGGGACTGGTAACAAAACAGAGACATAGACCAATGGAACAGAACAGAGCCCTCAGAAATAATACCACACATCTACAACTATCTGATCTTTGACAAACCTGAGAAAAACAAGAAATGGGGAAAGGGTTCTCTATTCAACAAATGGTGCTGGGAAAACTGGCTAGCCATATGTAGAAAGCTGAAACTGGATCCCTTCCTTACACCTTATACAAAAATTAATTCAACATGGATTAAAGACTTAAATGTTAGACCTAAAACCCTAAAAACCCTAGAAGAAAACCTAGGCATTACCATTCAGGACACAGGCATGGGCAATGACTTCACGTCTAAAACACCAAAAGCAATGGCAACAAAAGACAAAATTGACAAATGGGATCTAATTAAACTAAAGATCTTCTGCTCAGCAAAAGAAACCACCATCAGAGTGAACAGGCAACCTACAGAATGGGAGAAAATTTTTGCAATCTACTCATCTGACAAAGGGCTAATATCAAGAATCTACAAAGAACTTGAACAAATTTACAAGAAAAAAACAAACAACCCCATCAAAAAGTGGGTGAAGGATATGAACAGACACTTCTCAAAAGAAGACATTTATGCAGCCAACAGACACATGAAAAAATGCTCATCATCACTGGCCATCAGAGAAATGCAAATCAAAACCACAATGAGATACCATCTCACACCAGTTAAAATGGCGATCATTGAAAAGTCAGGAAACAACAGGTGCTGGAGAGGATGTGGAGAAATAGGAACACTTTTACACTGTTGGTGGGACTGTAAACTAGTTCAACCATTGTGGAAGTCAGTGTGTCAATTCCTCAGGGATCTAGAACTAGAAATACCATTTGACCCAGCCATCCCATTACTGGGTATATACCCAAAGGATTATAAATCATGCTGCTATAAAGACACATGCACACATATGTTTACTGCAGCACTATTCACAATAGCAAAGACTTGGAACCAACCCAAATGTCCAACAATGATAGACTGGATTAAGAAAATGTGGCACATATACACCAGGGAATACTATGCAGCCATAAAAATGATGAGTTCATCTCCTTTGTAGGGACATGGATGAAGCTGGAAACCATCATTCTCAGCAAACTATCGCAAGGACAAAAAACCAAACACTGCATGTTCTCACTCATAGGTGGGAAGTGAACAACAAGAACACTTGGACACAGGAAGGGGAACATCACACACTGGGGCCTGTTGTGGGGTGGGGGTAGAGGGGAGGGATAGCATTAGGAGATATAACTAATGTTAAATGACGAGTTAACGGGTGCAGCACACCAACATGGCACATGTATACATATGTAACAAACCTGCATATTGTGCACATGTACCCTAGAACTTAAAGTATAATAAAATATACATATATATACATACAGAGAGAGAGAGAGAGACAAAACATGCCAAAACCTCTAGGATACACCAAAAGTAGTGCTAAGAAGAAACTTGGTAATGTCAAATGCCTATATCCAAAAGATAGAAAGATCTTAAATTAACAACCTAACGTTGCATCTCAAAGAACTAGAAATACAAGAACAAACTAAACCCAAAGCTAGAAGAAAAGAAATAATGAAGATCAGAGCTAAACAAAAGGACATTGACACCAAAAAAAAGATTTAAAAAAATCAACAAAAGTTGTTTCTTTCAAGGATAAATTGATAAAATTTATAAATTAATAAAATTGATAAAATGCTAGCTAGATTAACCAAAAAAAAAAAACAGAGAAAGAAGATATTCAAACAAGCACAAAGCACAATCAAAAAGGATAAAGGAGACATTGCAACTGATACCACAGAAATACAAAAGATTATGAAGGACTACTATGAGTGTATTTACTCATGCAAACTAGAAAAACAAAGGAAATGGATAAACTCCTGGAAAATAGAAGCTCCCAAAATTGAGGCAGTCAGAAATGGAAATTCTGAATAGACCAATAATGAGTAATAAAATTAAATCACTAATTTAAAATCTCCCAACAACAAAAAAAAATCCAGTACCACATGGATTCACAGCCAAATTTTACCAGATATACTAAGAAGAATTTGTATGAATCTTGCTGAAACTATCTTTAAAAAATTGAGGAAGAGAGATTTCGCCCTAAGTCATTTTATAAAACCAGTATCACCTTGATACCAAAATCAGGCAAGAACATAACAACAAAAGAAAACTACAGGCCAGTATGCTTGATGACATAGATGCAAAAATCCTCAGCAAACTACTAGCAAACCAAATCCGACAGTACATCAAAAAGATAATACATGGCCCGGCATGGTGGCTCACACCTATAATCCCAGCACTTTGGAAGGCCAAGGTGGGCAGATCACTTGAGGTCAGGAGCTTGAGAACAGCCTGGCCAACATGGTGAAACCCTGTCTCCGCTAAAAATACAAAAATTAGCCAGGCGTGAGGGCAAGCACCTAAAATCCCAGCTACTTAGGAGGCTGAGACAGGAGAATTACTTGAACCCGGGAGGCAGAGGTTGCAGTGAGGCGAGGTCACACCACTGCACTGCAGCCTGGGCAACAGAGTGAGACTCCCCTAAAAAAGAATAATAATAATATACATTATGATTGAGTGGGTTTTATTGGTTTATTCCAGGGATGCATGGATGGTGGAACACAGCCAAATCAATAAATATGATTCACCGCATAAACAGAATTAAAAACAAAACCATATGATTATCTCAAAGATGCAGAAGAAGCTGATAAAATGCAACATCCTTTCATGATAAAAACCCTCAACAAAATACGCACTGAAGAAACATAGCTAAAAATAATTAGTCATATATAACAAACCCACAGCCAACATCACACTGAATAGGGAAGACTTTAAAGCATTCCCTCTAGCAACTGGAACAAGACAAGGACACCCACTCTCACCACTCCTATTCAACACAATACTAGCAGTCCTAGACAGAGGAATTTGGCAAGAGAAAGAAATAAAAGGCATCCAAATTGGAAAAGAGGAAGCCAAATTATCTCTGTTCACTGATGACATGATGTTATACCTAGAAAATCCTAAAGACTCCCCCAAAAGACTCCTAGACTTGATAGATGACTTCAGTAATGTTTCAGAATACAAAATCAACATACCAAAATCAGTAGCATTTCTATACACTAATAACATTCAAGCTGAGAACCAAATCAAGAACTCAATCCTCTTCGAATAGCCATACACACATACACACACACACACACACACACACACACACAAATTCCTAGTAATGCATTTAACCAAGGAGGTAAAAGATCTCTACTACAAAACACTGGTGAAAGAATTCATAGATGACACAAGAAAATGGAGGAAACGTACCATGCTCACGGATCAGAAGAATCGATGTCATTAAAATGGCCGAACTGCCTAAAAAATTTACAGATTCAATTCACCTCTGTCAAATTACCAATGTCATTTTTCACAGAATTAGAAAAAAAATTCTTAATATTTATATGTAACCAAAAAAGAGCCCACAGAGCCAAAGCAATCCTAAGCAAAAAGAACAAATCTGGAGGCATCACTCTACCTGACTTCAAATTATATTACAAGGCTATAGTAACCAAAACAACATGATACTGGTACAAAAATAGAAGCACAGATCAATGTAACAGAATAGAGAACCCAGAAATAAAGCCACATAGCTACAGCCAACTTATCTTTGCCAAAGTCAACAAAAATAAACACAGTGGGGAAAGGGCTCCCTATTAAATAAATGGTGCTGGGAAAATTGGATTGCCACATGAA
Source organism: Gorilla gorilla gorilla (assembly GCF_029281585.2). Classification (NCBI taxonomy): domain Eukaryota; kingdom Metazoa; phylum Chordata; class Mammalia; order Primates; family Hominidae; genus Gorilla; species Gorilla gorilla. The sequence continues at coordinate 97,583,152 of NC_073235.2, forward strand.
GAAGAATGAAATTAGACCCCTATCTCTCACCATACACAAAAATTAACTCAAGATGGATTAAACACTTGTAAGACCTGAAACTAAAAAAATTCCAGAAGAAAACTCAGGAGGGCCAGGCATGTTGGCTTATGCCTGTAATCCCAGCACTTTGGGAGGCCCAGGCAGGTGGATCACTTGAGGTCAGGAGTTCGAAACCAGCCAACTTTTGGAGGAGTCTTTAGGATTTTCTAGGTATAATATTGCCAACATGGCAAAACCCTGTCTGTACTAAAAATATAAAAATTAGCTGGGTATTGTTGCACACATCTGTGATATCAGCTACTCGGGAGGCTGAGGCACCCGAATCGCTTGAACCCAGGAGGCAGAGGTTGCAGTGAGCTGAGATTGCACCACTGCACTCCAGCCTGTGTGACAAAGCAAGAACCTGTCAAAAAAAAAAAAGAAAGAGAAAGAAAGAAAGAAAGAAAGAAAGAAAGGAAGGAAGGAAGGAAGGAAGAACAGAAGGAAGGAAGGAGAGAGAAAGAGAAAGGGAAAGAAAAAGAAAAGTAAAGAAAGGAAGGAAGGAGAGAAATGAAACAAAATGAAAAGAGAAGAAAAGGAAAGGAAAAGGAAACAAGAAAAGAAATGAAAAGAAAAACAAAACCTAAGAAATACTCTTTTGGACATTGGCCTAGGCAAATAATATAAGACATCAAAATCAAACTAAACAAAAACAAAAATAGACAAATGGGACTTAATTAAACTCAAAAGCTTCTGCATAGCAAAAGAAATAATAGTATAAATAGACAACTTACAGAATGGTAGCAACTATATGGAAGCTATGCATCTGGCAAAGGACTAGTATCCAGAATCTACAAGGAACTTAAACAACTCAACAAGAAGAAGTAAATGTCCACATTAAAAAATGTCCAAACAACATTAACAGACATTTTTCAAAAGAAGACATACAAGCAGCCAACAAATATATGAAAAAAAAGCTCAACATCACTAACCATCAGAGAAATGCAAATTAAAATTACAATGAGATACCACCTTACACCAGTCAGAAGTGCTGTTACTAAAAAGTGAAAAAAAAAACAGATTTTGATGAGGATATGGATAAAAGGGAATGTTTGTAAAGTGTTGGTGAGGATGTAAATTAGTACGGTCTCTGTGAAAAGTGGTATGGAGATTTCTCAATGAGCTAAAAATAGAATTATCATTTGATCTAGCAATCCCACTATTTATATGTACCCAAAGGAAAAGAAATCATTATATTAAAATGACACATGCATTCGTATGTTTATTGCAGAATTATTCACAACAGCAAATTCCTGGAATCAACCAAAGTGTCCATCAACTGTTGAATGGATAAAGAAAATGCGGTATATTTGCACCACAGAATACTACTCAGCCATAGAAAGAATAAAATAATGTCCTTTGCAGCAACATGGATGGAACCTGAGACCATTATCTTCAGTAAAATAACTCAAAAACAGAACATCAAATATTAAGTTTTCACTCATGAGTGGGAGCTAAACAATGGGAACCCATAAACATTAAAATGTAAATAATAGTATAGACTCCAAATGACCTATTAGATACAATGTTCACTATCTGGTGATGGTTACACTAGAAGCCCAAACCTCACCATTAGCAACGTATCCATGTAACAAACCTACACAGGTACCCCCTGAATCTATGATTTTAAAAAAGAAATCCTGCAATTAGAAAAAAATATTGTGTACAAATTTAGATTTCTTATACAAAATCGGAAAAATGTTGTCATCTAGTTAAAATCATTGTTTTAACCTATGATCCTGAATGTGACATTAAGATTCAATTTTATTGACACATAACATTGTCATTTGCAGTAGGGATCCAACGCCAGTAACTAAATTGCAGCCCCTTATTTTTTTCGTCTTATTATTATATGAAAGACTTCTATGTGAAATGCCAGGAGCGTACAGTATTCAAGAAACACATCATCCTTCTCTCTGCACTCCACTCATTAGCTTTACTCCTTGGGAGAAGTTACTGATCTGTTCAAAGAGTTGAGAAGAAACATCACCCATTACACCAAATTACCCAGAAACAGAAACTCCATATAAAAATTGTGTTGGCTCATGTGGCCTCTCTTTTGCTCTTCTGAGTCTCCTTCTGTCCTTTGGTAAGCACACTAGGTCAGGTACTTTCTTATGTGGTTGGAAAATCCAACATTCCTAGGTATAGAAAGCTGCAATTTATCTAGACAAATTAACTGCTGGAAGAAAGGGGATTCTAGCTAGCAGAATGCAATGCTGTCAAAATAGCCATCCTTTAATTTCTAAGAGTATGCTGTAGAGTACCAAAATGTGTTAGTTCTTCTGAGCATTTGAGGAAGATTTAGGATAAGACTCTTTTCCCTCTACTTATACTTGAATTTCAGTGGTTCTTTAATCTACTTGCAAAATAGAATAATTTGTGGAACTTAAAAACTAGCCAGGCCACCTGGGGGTTCTAATTTCACTGGTCTGAGGTTGACCCTAATTATTGTAAGGACCAATAAGGTATTATAAGGTTGGTCCACGATAATACCATTATCAACCAGCTAGTTGTCAAAAACACAGAGGGAAGAAATGATACGATTTGCCATGACTATCAAGTCTTGGTAATCTGGAAATCTTTGCAAGGCAACATTAGTGTTTTACTCTGGTGGAATTTAGCAGCTGTCATTTCCAACATAGGTGATTTTTCTAGCATAGCATTATTGCAGCACAATCTCAAAGATGCAAGTCTTCATGTTAGAGCCCACTGACTTAAGAGAAGCATTTGCTGTCTTATTTGTACTGTCTCTGTCTTAAAGGAGGCAGTAGTCAATGGCTTTCTCAACTCCCATTCTGAAGTTGACATTCCATCTATCCCCTTTCCTCTTGAATCTTTCTTCTCACCTTACCCCAAAATCTCAACAAAAAGAAACTGAATGAGTAAGATGAGGGGAAGCAGGGAGCAGGGAAAAAAAGTCTAAAATGAAAAAAAAAGGCAAATGAGATGAGTACAAAAAAAAAAAAAGACATAGAAAAGAGTAGGGAGAGAATGGGACAATTGAAGTGTTATGCTACAATCTATGTTTACTTTATGCTTCTCAAGTGTGCAAAATGTCAAAAATAATATTACCTTCCTCATGTGTATTTCTCCAAATAAGAATAAAATGTGATAGGATGGATTAAACAGGATAGAACTACATGGAACCTACAATTAATTTATCATTTTTATGTGTTTTTTTAAGTTAACACTTAGTAGTCAGGATGAGCTACGTTAAAAATCCACCTTTGTATTTAAAAAGTGTTATGTTCTTCCATATATCAATATGTATTTCCCTCTGCAATGTGTTTGTGTGTATATGAATGTGTGGTGTGTGTGTGTGTGTGCAAGTGTGTGTGTTTGTGTGTGTGTGTGGAGACAAAGACAGAGAGACAAACAGGTAAAGAGAGTGAGGTGTTCCACATTACATGTCTCTATTCCATAAACTTTATACTAGATTTTTAAATGTGTTATTCCCCACTGGAAATCCTAATATAATCAAAGAATCTTCACACCATGCAAGTTTCACTGATGCCTAGTCTGGTCTCATTTTACAAATAATGAAACTCAGGAACACAAAATTACCAAGGTCAAATCACTATTCAGTGACCATCTCATTACAAAGATTTTGATGCTTTACAAATCTTTTTCTTCATAACATGTTATAATAAAGAATGAAATGAAGTAAAAAAAGTAATGTGAGTGAAGTGCTTTGTAATATTTAAAAGAGGAAATACTGATTTTTGTGGTCCCAAGCATAAAAACAGCTAAGGAATGTAATATGGTATTTGATCTCATATGTAGATGGATTAAAATGTCTGGTTGTTGGCCTAGGTGTTTTGATCTGAGAAGTCTAGGAATCACCTCCCCAATCCCACCTTCAGTTAACTCCTAAGACAAAACAAGGATTTGAGACACTTCCAGAAATCCATGTCCTACAGAAGCAATGATTCAATTATATAATCAATTAACTATTTGCCTTTATATTTTTGTACCAATCTAATTATTGTTTATAATAAATATTCTGTCTTCATTTGGCCATTAATAGGTAGAGATATGTTTGTATTTTTTTTTTTTTTTTTTTTTTGAGACGGGATCTGACTCCGTCACCCAAGCTGGAGTGCAGTGGCGCAATCTCAGCTCACTGCAACCTCTGACTCCTGGGCTCAAGTGATCCTCTCACCTCAGCCTCCAGAGCAGCTGGGAACACAGGTGTATGCCCCAATGCCTGTTTTTTGTTTCTGTTTGTTTGTTTTTTGGTTTATTTGTTTGGGTTTTTTTTTTTGTTTTTTGGGTTTTTTTTTTTTTTTTTGGTAGAGATGGGGTTTCACCATGTCGCCCAAGCTGGTCTCAAACTCCTGAGCTCAAGTGATCTGTCTGCCTCGGCTTCCCAATGTGCTGGGATTACAGGCGTGAGCCACTACCCCTGACCGTGTTTGTAATTTCAAATGTTCCTAAAATTCATAAAAAACACATTCATACACTGAGTCATGGACTCAGCCAACAAATTCATGTGTACACATAAAGCTGAAGTGCTTAAAACTTAGGAGTAGAAAAACAAATACCATCACTGGCAATTGTAGAATTTGACTAGTTATGGCTGCACTATGGTATGTTACTGCATGCTGGTGTTATTTAAACATAATCTATAAAATATTCATAAGAAGGTTTTGGAAGGTTTTTTCAATATTAGGAAGCTAGTCAGACAAATTTTTAACATTTTTTGATACAAATACACAGAGACAGATATAGAAATAGTATATTTTCATGTAAAAATGTCAGAATATTTATATAAAATGTATATAATATAAGCCTTTATGTCTATAGGTAACAATAAATATATATAAGTGTTTCATGTCAAATAAGACAATGGATATATAAAAATAACTATAAAAGAATTTGATGATTAAAATTATAATCTCACACACACACAAAATTCAAATGAAATTTATTCTACTGTAGCTAATATGCCATCCCCGCCAACTACTTGAGACTCTTCTATCTCAAAAGCTTAATGGCTAAACCTTAGAGATTTAATATGCCACCATGTCTTGAGAAATGAGCAAGACATTCTTGATTAGTTTCAAAATGAAGTGTGCATTTCTATGAGACTATTTAGCAGGCTGTGGCTTGCGTGTGTAAAATGTCAGGATTATTAAGTTTGATATGAAGTCAGTGTCTTGGGATCAATTAATTTAAAGTTTATTAAGAAAAGAAGAAATCTATCATTAGGTATATTTTGAAACACACAAAAAGTATTGAATGAGGATGGCAAAATGTTTAATTCAATATGCATCTTCATAGAGGCTGTCAAATGGCTCTAAAAGATCTGATGCATCATAGGTCCTATAGGTGTCTTTGCCAGCTTTGGATACCTCTTCTTTTACCACATTGTAACAATCCAGTAGTTGTGCTCTGATTGCCTTGGAGTTTAATGTACTTCTATTTTGAGGCATTTACTGAATCATATTCAGAACCATGGAGCTTGAGGTATAGGAGCACTATCATTTTTCTTTATTCTATTAAAAAGGTCTCTCATCTTCTTCCTATATATTTTCCCTAGCCAGAAAAGAAAATATTGCTGTCACTTTCAGTGGGATTTGCCTTTCATCTCACAGTAGCATTTCAGGTCTCTAAGTGGTATCCAATTTATTTGTATTCCAATGCCACTTCACTGAAGCATGCCTCTCTGTCAGCTGAGCACAAGATTCAGATGCTCAGTACTTGGAAGCCATGCTATGAACAAATTGACAACATCAACTGCAGCTAGTCGTCTTGCAAGCAATTTTCACTATCTGCAGGAGAAGAGTTCTCAAAATTATTTAGTAGCTCTATCTATAATATTTTTGAAGGTATTCCAAGGTTCCTTTCCTTGACTTTCTCAAAGTATGATATTTTTGTTTTCAATTATCTTTTATCATATTGAAGACGCATTTTAGTATAATTTTTATTCTCCTAAAACTAGTCTTTATTTAATGTTTTTAATCTCTTCAAATTTTTACAATTTACTATTAAGATTAAACTTTAATTGTTCTTTGTAATTTACACCGTATGTCAAAAGGATTATTACTTCATAATTTTATGATGTCTAAAATCTGAGGGGTAGTCCAGAATTACAATATGCAGAGCATAGCATAGTGTAATATTACAGAACACCATATTTTCCTACTCCCCTTTTTGCATCATTCACCATATACTCATTCACTTCAAAAGGATGCAACAATTACAGCTCATTGTGTGACTAGTATATTGTTTAAAATATTCCTTCTCATTTATGATGGATTGACTGCAAATTTTTCACTCTTTCCTTGCGATGTTCCTTTGCCGTTTCCCCCATCATGGCCTAGAGCCTGCTTCAGTGCTCCTTTGAATCTGGGCTGGCTTTGTGGCTTGTTTCTCACACTAAAATGCAAGAAAGTGACAGAGTGCCAGTTTCACACTTAGGCTACAAATGCCTTTGTGCTCCTCCACTCTGTCTTGGGATTCCTACGTCTACCATGAGATCAAGCTCAGGTTCGCGTTCTGGAGGATGAGATGCCACTTGGAGCAGAACCATTTTTTCCAGCAGATTCATGTAATTCAACCTATCATCACTCAACCCCAGGTGACCACAGATGATGAGTAAGCCTAGCCAAAGTCACCTGAGCCCAGTGCAGCCAACCTACAGAATCATAATAAATAATAAGTAATTGAAATTTGTGTTTAGATAGAGTGCAAAAAAATGGCCTTACATTGGGCTAAGACACATCAAATAGGCCAAAGAGAAGGCATATCTTCTAGATATCTGCAGGAAAATTAAAGATATGTCTAACCATATACTCTCATTTTCTCCAAAAAAGATACTTAAATTTTTATTTAATTTTCAAAATTAATATCTTGTGTTTAGGCACCACTGAGGAACTGAAGAATGCAACATGAAGAAACCAATATTTAAGTTGGGTTTTGAAGGAGGAAGATCATTTGTAAGACAAAGAGGGAACACAATAGTCTCAACAACAGAATGAAGCACTTGAGCAAAGATGAAGAAGTGGGCACGGCTAGAATAAAGTTGTACATAGAGGTTAATGGAAGAAGAGACTGAAAAATGGGTTGGGACTATATTGTAAAAGGCTTTCTCAGGCAAGTTAACAAATTTGGGCCTAATTTTGTGGGCATTAAAGAGCATTATTTTGATAAAGGAGTGATGATAATTTAGGAGACAGAGTGAAGAATGGTTTAAATGAGGGTGATTAGATGCAGTGAAATCAGATAAGATGGCTATTTTAAGTGTGCAAAGGAGATATGATGATGGCTTCAAAGGCACTGTCAGGAAAGATGAGAAGAACTAGTTTCAATAATTTTTTCAGAGTTAAAATTACTAGAATTTAAAGACTTATTATTGATAATTTGGGTTAGGAAAGAAAGGAGGAAAAGAGAGAGCAAAACAGGCTAGCATTTTCTCTAGATTTCCAGATTAAAAGATGGAGGGGGATTGTGATACTTCCACTAAAATAGAAAATATCAGAATAGAAACTTACTTTAAGAGGAGAAACAAATTATTTTCAACATATTAATTTTAAAGTAGCTTGAGGACATACAGGTTGGCATGGTAATTAAAAAAAAGATAAAGCTGAAGTTAATGAAATTACAATTGTCTATCTCTGCATGTTGATGGCAATTAAAGGCATGGAAGCCTGAAATACCCAGAGATAATGTTAGAGTGAGAAAAAAAGAGAGTCAAAGAATTGAACTCTGGTGAATACAACAATCTAAAAGAACAAGCAAAGGAGAAGAAGCTACTAAAGGACACTTAAAGGCAACTTTCCAATGTTTATAAAAATTTTAAGATAATAATGACCTGGAAACTGAAGGCACAAATTCCACAAGGATAGGGTGGTGAAGAGAGTCAAGTGCTAAACAAAAGATGAGTCAAGATGAGGTTCAAAAGGGCACTCCTATTGGCAGTTAAGAGGTGACTGCAGGAAGAGCAGCTTTCTCAAGCACTAAACATGCCCTTCTTGTCAGAAGTAGTTAATGGATAGATAGTAATTATTTTGAAAAAGCAGGGCTTAAGCTACGTTGTCATACATTTCACTGAAGAATTGAAGGAGGGAGATTGCGCTTGAAGGAAAGATAGATGAAAGTTGAGAATATCTGAGCTTACTTATAATCAGAAGGGAAAGGATTCTTGAAGAAAAAGACTAACCAGGTTTCAGACAGCTCACAGGATGTGGTCTCTGTGGTATGGACGTAGCAGCTACTTCAGAAAATAAGCAAAGGCATCTCTACCTCTGGGTCATAAGGGCAGAATGGGTGTCCCTATAAGAATGACTACAAGAGGGAATGCAAAGTCATGGATATCCCACCTGATAATCTTTTCTCTGTGAGGTAACGATCTATAGAGTGTGATGGCATTGAAAGTACAATAGGATTCAGAATAAAGGCTTTGGTATAGACATTATGGAAACTCAAAAGGAAATTGAAAAGAGACAGAAAAATGATTTCCAAACAGTTCTGATGGCTCAGTAGACACTGACAAATCCGAAATTTATAGTCGTAATGATGTATAATCTGTGTGAAGTCAGTGTCAGAAGTGGAGGAAGTGGATTGTTGGATTCATTTTAGTGAAAACAGAAAAAAATAGTGTGGATAAAAACACTAAAAGTCATAATGACACTGTTTTGAAGACAGACTGTAGCTGAGCTAGGAGCCTGGAGTGAAGTAAGAGTGCAGCTTATATTTACAAAGGGGACTGAAAATGCAAGTTCAATACTCTCGAATCCAATACTACTTCAATTCTGTTATGGTGAAAATAGCTTTTACATTGGCCTTTTCATATATAAAAAGTTACAATTTAATTTACTTATGCCTGTTCTACTTAAAAAATCAGTTCAGTTTTTCTGTTTTGGATATTTTACTATCACTCTTTTAGTGAACATTCACAATTATAACCTACATAAAACATAATTTCCTCTGATAGTAAGGCACTATTTTATTTACCTTTCCCATGCTAAACTAAATGTCAAGCATAGTTCAGCAAAATAAATCAATAAATCTCAACAGACACAAATGCTTATTTTATTAATGCCAAATTTAACTCCAAATTAAAATTATATGAGATTGACATTGTGTACATATTTCAGATAAACTAATTTTCCTTTTTAATATCAAATACATAAGGAGAGTAATTAAAGCATTTGTTGCCCTTTTCTCCTGGTTCCATATGCATGGACTGAGAAGATAATAATTAAAATGAATTTGCTCAACTCCAACAGACAATATAAAAATATGAAGATAGATAGACAGATGGGAAATAGATGGATAAACAGATGGTCATATCACTTTGGAAAAATAAAGTTAAAACTTGCTTGTCATTCAAATTAACAGTGAACAGCATTCTTTAAACTTGCACCTTGGATCAGAGCTAACAGTGTAAGTGCTAAACCATAGCACTATATCATGTGACCTTTAAAATAAAAACAAGTACAAAGACTATTTCGAGATTTTTACTTCAGATCTCAAACAATTCAAAAGACTGCTGATGCAAGTAATTTCCATGTTTATGGCAGAAAATAAAATTTTATAATTAATATATTTATAAACCAAAGATATCCAAAAGTTTGGAAGTTTGGAAGTTTACCTTCCCCACTCAGGATTGAGGTTCAAGGGAGAACTGTGTTTTTAAAGGGACTGAAACCTTGAAGAGGTCTTTCACATCACTTGTGAGTTGGATTCCTAGGTATTTTATTCTCTTTGAAGCAATTGTGAATGGGAGTTCACTCATGATTTGGCTCTCTGTTTGTCTGTTATTGGTGTATAAGAATGCTTGTGATTTTTGCACATTGATTTTGTATCCTGAGACTTTGCTGAAGTTGCTCATCAGCTTAAGGAGATTTTAGGCTGAGATGATGGGGTTTTCTAAATATACAATCCTATCATCTGCAAACAGAGACAATTTGACTTCCTCTTTTCCTAATTGAATGCCCTTTATTTCTTTCTCCTGCCTGATTGCCCTGGCCAGAACTTCCAACACTATGTTGAATAGGAGTGGTGAGAGAGGACATCCCTGTCTTGTGCCAGTTTTCAAAGAGAATGCTTTCAGTTTTTGCCCATTCAGTATGATATTGGCTGTGGGTTTGTCATAAATAGCTCTTATTATTTTGAGACACGTCCCATCAATACCTAATTTATTGAGAGTTTTTAGCATGAAGGGCTGCTGAATTTTGCTCTATTTTGCAAATAGAGCAAAAACTAGCCACCATAACAAGGAGAGGAAAGCCTAAGGCAAAAGAAATTAATCTGGCTTATATTATTTTAACAAAAGAAATTAAGGCTTACTTGACTTTACACTACGCCATGCATAGGTTTCAAAATATAATTTAAAAGAGCATAAAAGGCCAATATAGATAATTTTGTCACTAATATACTTATGTTCTTGCTTATGTGGTCTGTAGTTGGTTAATAGAGCTCCTAATAAAGCTTGGTAATGGCTGTCAATAAAGTCATAATTTGGCTGTCAGTAGCCATTCTGAGTATAGTTTTCATAATCATAGACTAATACATCAAGAAAAAGAGAAGATTGCATCATAATACCTGTTGTCTTGTTAGTATCATGTAGTATCTGGAACATAGTGGATGATCAATGTAAATCTGAAAGTATAAAGGAATAAAATGAGAATATAGTTTTCATTCACTTTTAGTTTAAATATAATTTTGATTACATATCAATAATAGAAAATATTTATCCAAATTTTAACTATATTTATGAGGTATTAAATAATATGCCTGAGATCCACTGAGAGCCAATGCAATCATAAGGACAGAAAAAAACTTTAATTCAAAAAATTAAATAAAGCATTGACATTATAAATAGAGGAGTGTTAATGGTCATTCAAATTAGCAGGCATTAAGATACAATTAATTATGTATCAAGCCAGTACAATGGCCAGAGTGTTAAGAGGTAGGCTCTGTAATCAGGGAGACCTGGGTTTGAATTCCAGGTGACCACTTTACTAACTCTGCAGGTCTAGAATTTGCTTCTACCCTACTTGCAAGCTAATAAATTAGCCTGCAACAGAGATGTAAGATTCCTGGATCAGAGACAAACGTCTTTATTACAACACAGAAAGCAGCATAAGCATCAGCATATTTGCATTGGCTCCCCTTGACCCTAAGTCCCACCAGTGCAACATAATAGACCATGATGGAAACTACACAAGCAGCGGGTTTATGTCACAAATGAGAAAAACTGAGTTTGGGGATCCACTGGTTTTATAGCAATAAGTAAGCAAGCCTGTTCTTTGTCCAAGTGAGAAAAGAGACACAGCTTCATCTCTCAACCAGAAGAAATATTCCAGTTGTCAGGGACTTAGAGTCTGGCCCACCCAGCAAGATATGTAAGAATGCAAGAGAACCAAAGAGTATTGTCTCTGCAAACATTATCATACACATTTATTAATTTATTCATTCACTTTCTCTCCCTTTTCACCTATTTTATTTTTCTTCATTATTCCTCTCATTGACTTTTTTGTATTGTTTGTTTCTCCCACCAGAATAGAAGCTCTAAGAAGGCAGAATGTGTTTTCTTCACTGTTACATTGATAGAATTACTATATATATACTTGTTTTATAAAATATATATTTGTTTTATTTTTGTAATGTCATATTTAAATATTTATCAGTTCCTAAAAGCTGGTTGCTTTTCTAGATATCAAGGATATGGCAATTAAAAAGATGAAGAAGGTCCCTACTCTAACCTTCTAAATCTTTATCAGTAAAAAGTGGCCTATAATAATGCCTACCTATATGGTTATTGAGAGGATTTCATGGATAATACAAGTGAAATATTTGGTAAAATTTTTGTCATATAGTAAGTGCTCATGGATATTAGCAGTTATTTATTCAAATATAATGCTTCTGCCATGGATAGTTTTTGCATCCCACTATTTATATTTTGAAATGTGTTACTACATGTTTTAAATTTTTATTTTTATTATTTGTTTAGAGATGGGGTCTGGCTATGTTGCCCAGGCTGGAGTGCAGTGGCTATTCACAAGCACAATCATTGCATACTATAGCCTGTGGCTCCTGGTCAAGCAATCCTTCTGCTTTAGCCTCTCGAGTGTCTGGGTTTACAGGAACGTGCCACAGCACTCAGCTTACATTTTTATATTTAAAATAAAATATTCAAACACACAGACTCATATAAAGCATAGTACAACACAGGATTAATTGATGTAAATATGTTACCACTTTTTCTTCAGAATATTATCAAATAAAGAAAAAAATTGCAACTAGTGTCCCTGTCTCTTTCTCTTCTCCCCCTCTCCAGAGTTAACTATGTCATTTCCATTCATGTTCTTGTACAATTGGGGATAATTTTTGTATCTTTAAATAAATGTTATCATACTGAATATACTATTTTGCAACTTTTAAAAACTTAAATTCAAACAGCATTTCCTTTAAGATATCTGTCAAATCTTCTTGATTCTTCCCAAATCATCTCAATGGCATATTTGTGAGGAGTGAAAGAGTGTGAAATGGTACCTAGGTTTGTCATAATAAAAATATCTTACTAAATCCTGTGCTCTGCACTTTTAATGTCTTTTACTCTCACGTATAAGTTTTACCAGTATACTAATCTTGCATTAAGAAATGGTCAGATTATAAACACTATGACTTTAAGACATTGACCTTTTAAGAAAATTTTATTTGGAACATTTTTCTTCTTATCTTTAATTCGCACTTCAGAGACTGATTAAAATCTTCTTGCTAATTTCACTTGCAAACTATATCGCTATTACTGGTATTTACTGCACTTAACCTTCACCTTTCTGAAAGTAACATTAAAGTGTTATTTGCATAAATGAAAATCATTGCATTTGAATGCCGCCCTGACTGTATATATTTTAACCACTTCTCCATAAATGACATTACAAAAACATTGTTGAAAAATGTCATTTTAAAAGGCTATTGAAGTATTTTTCAAAAAAAAAACTACTTTTGATTTTCATGTTACAGATGGATCTTTATACAACGTAAATTCAATGTAAATGCTTGCTGTTAGTTTTCCTACTACTCAGACTCTCACTTATTGGTGTCCTATTTTTTTAAGACTTTTAATGTTTTTAGAGCAGTTTCAAGTTCACAACAAAATTGAGAAGAAGGTACAAAGATTTTCCATAGACTCCCTGCTCCCACACATGCGTAGCCTCCCCAATTGTCAACATCAACCACCAGAGGGATACATTGTTACAATTTATCAACCTACAATGATACATCATAATCACCCAAAGTCTACAGTTCACATTAGGGATTACTCTTAGTATTGTACATTCTATGGGACTGGATAAATGCACAGTGCCATGTATCCACCATTAGAGTGTATCCACCATTATAGTATCATATAGAATATTATAGTTTTGCTGCCTTAAAAATCCTCTGTGTTTTGCCTGTTTATCCTTCCCTCCTACAAACCCCTGGCAACTCTTTCTTACTTTTGTCTCCATAGTTTTGCCTTTTCTCAAATGTCATACAATTGGAATCATACAATATACAGCTTTTTCAGATTGGCTTCTTTCACTTAGTAATATGAATTTGTTTCCATGATGTATTTTTATACCTTGATAGTGCATTCTTTTTTAGTGCTGAATAATATTCCATTGTCTAGAGGTACTACAGTTTATTTACCCATCCACCTACTGCAGGACATCTTGGTTGCTTCAGAGTTTTGGCAATCATAAACAAAGCTGCTATAAACGTCGATGTGCAAGTTGTTGTGTGGACACAAGCTTTCCACTCCTTTAGATAAATACCACGGATCACAATTGCTAGATCAAACGGTAATGGTATGTTTCATTTTGTAAGGAACTGTCAAACTATCTCCCAAAGCAGATGTACCATTTTGCATTTCCACCAGTAACAAAAGGGAGTTCCTGTTGCTCTACCTCCTTACCAGCATTTCTAGTGTTATTGTTCGGGATTTCAACCATTCTAATAGGTGCATAGCCGTATCTCATTACTGTTTTAATATTCGTTTCCCTGATGGCATATGATGTGGAGCATTTTTATATGCTTATTAGCCATCTGTATATATATTTCTTGGTGAGGTATCTGTTAAGGCATTTGTCCCATTTTTAATCGATTGTTTGTTTTCTTAATGTTGAGTTTTAAGAGTTCTTTGTATATTTTGGATAACAGTCCTTTATCAGGCGTGTCTTTTAAAAATATTTTCTCCCGCTCTGTGGCTTGTCTTCTCATTCTGACAGAGTCTTTTGCAGGGCAGAGGTTTTTAATTTTAATGAAGTCTAGCTAATCCATCTTTCATGAATCATATTTTGATGTTGTATCTAAACAGTCATGCTCACCATACACAAGATTTCTCCTGTGTTATAGGAGTTACATAATTTTGCATTTTACATTCAGGTCTATCATCCATTTTGAAGTTAATCTTTCCTGAAAGTGTAAGAGCTGTGTCTAAATTCACTTTTTGACATGTGGATGTCCAGTTGTTCCAGCATCACTTGTTAAAATCACTACCCTTGCTCCATTGTCAAAGACTGCCTCCATTGCCTTTGCTCCTCTGTCAAAGATCAGTTGCCTATATTTATGTGAGCCTTTTTTCTAGGTTCTTAATTCTGTTCCATGGCTCTATTTGTCAATTCTTTCACCATTACCGCATACTCTTAATTACTATGGTTTTATAGTAAGTATTAAATTTGGGTAGTGTCAGTCCTCCAACTTTGTTCTTCTTGAGTATTTTGTTGACTACTATGGGTCTTTTGCCTCTCCATATAAACTTTATAATCGTTTATGATATCTACAAAAATAATTTGCTGAGAGTTTTATTGGGATTGCATTAAATCTTTAGAATAAGTTGGGAAAATGGACGTCTTAATGATATTATGTCTTCCTATCCATTAACACGGAATATCTCTCCATTTACTTAGTGTTTCTTTGTTCTGCCATCAGTTTTGTAGTTTTTTTCATATAGATCTTGTACATATTTCATTAAATTTATACTTCAGTGGTTCATTCTGGGGGGTGATAATAGAAATGATATTGTTTTTAATTTCAAGTTTCACTTGTTCATTGCTAATATATAAGATGGTGATTGACTTGTACATATTAACCTAGTATCCAGCAACCTTGCTATAATCACTTATTAGTTGCAGGAGTTCTTTGTCAATTTTTTCAGATTTTCTATATGGAAAATCTCATTTGTAAAAGACTAGTTAGGTTCCTAGAGAAACTTAAGCAGAATATTCATATGCAGAAACAACCGCCATGTTGATGGTTTCACATTCTTTAAATTGTCAATTGTGCTGTTAAAAAAAAACATATGTCACAATGATGTGATTTACATGATAAAACGTTCTTTTATTGGTGTACAGTTAAGAAATTATATTGAAGAACTTTCTCCATAACTAGTGAGAGTATTTAAAATGTTAAGCCCATAAATTAATGTTCTGGTTGTCCCTTTTACTTGTCTGCTCAAGCTGCTATTACACAATATCATAGCTTGGGTGATATAAACAATATACATTTATTTCTCACAGTTCTGTATACTGGGAAGTCCAAGATCAAGATGCTGCCTATTTTGGTTACTGGTGAAGACCCTCCTCCTGGCTTATGGATAGCCACCTTCTCACTGTATCCTTAAAGGCAGAGAGAGAGAGAGAGAGAGAGAGAGATTGAGAGAAAAAATGCTACTCTCTTTCTAATAAGGACACAAGGACACTAATTGCATCATGCAGGCCCTACTGTCATGAACTCAACTAACCCTAAGTAGCTCGCAAAGGCTACAACTCCAGAGACAGTCTCAATGAAATGAAGACTTCAGTATATAAATTTTGGGTGGAGAAATAATTCAACCCATATCACCCCAAAGATATTTGTATGTTATATATATGTATAACTTTCTTCACTTCTTTTTTAATACAAAACTCTTTACTTCTCATTTTTCTGTCTGTTTTTGAAGACAACAAAATAACTTCTTTAAATCACTTTACTTTTAAGCATACTTAAGTTTTTAAAATAAATTTTGCTGAAAACAGTGGGTAGTAATAATAATAGCTAACATTTATTGACACTTGCCAATGGCATAGGCAGAGGCAATGTTCTAAGAGCTTTCAGGTATTAAACATGTTTAATTCTCATGAAAACTCTATTAGGTAGCCAATATTATTTTCATTTTACAGAAAAGAAAACTGTTTCTAAGAGAGTCTAAATAGCTTGTTTGGAAACACATAAGGGGCCAAGTTTTGAAGCTATGCAGCCTGGTTCCAGATCACATACTCCTAATCATACACCTATAATGTACCTATACTATTACAACATTAGATAATAAATACTTTGTCTTGTTTTAAGACTACAAATTTAAAGGATAATTGGAAAAGTTTCTCTTGCCTAGAGAAAAATACAATTTTTTAAGAGAATGTTTCATAACTATGTGTATTACACTTACGAAATAGTTATATTTGTACTTCCCCGAATCAATGTATACTAAATATGCTTCAAAATAAATCTGAAGAAATATGTCTCCTTAGACATCAAATGATAGGCAATAACTGGATGTATATCTGATGGAAGTATTTTCCCGCATATTCGATTAATATTTTAAATTATGTGCTATGGTTAATTATAACACATCAAAAACAATTGAAAAGTTTTCTTATATTGTACAATTAATAAAATATTACAGACTTGTAAAATCTATAATAAATCATTTTTATTTACAACTCTTAGGCATTGGTGCCATTTACTAATGTAATATGCATAACCTACAATTGCTTTTTAGTCTTCAACAGGTTAATCTCTTCTCACAGACAAATTGCAGGCACAAACTCACCTTAGCTGCTTTAGCATACTCACTTTACATTTGATTTCTCTTACTCAAGGGTCTTTACATAACAACAACAACAAAAATCTACTCATGTAAATTTACTCTTCCAGGTAAAATAGTATAATAACAAACATATGGGTTACATAGACCATACCAGATGGTGTAGGCCTGTGCTCACATAGTTTGTGCAAAGAGAACAAGATAAAGCACAGTGTTGTAAATCTTCATTTGTACTCTGTCTGGAACAGAAGTTTTTATTGTTCCATCAAACTGTCCAATCTATTACTAAGATCTGTCACATTTTCTTTTATAACATTTCTTTTATTTATAGAGAAAAATTTCTACCAGTTTTCTGTCATTTGAATCACTGCCATGTGATCCTCATGATCTGCCTTAGAAGTAGCCCACAACATTATTGTTTAATTTCTTCTTCAACCACAATTGCTATCCTATCCTAAAATCACACACTTTATTTATAGATACAGGACAACTTTTTCACCCTTGTATTTTCCCATCATAAATGTTGCTGCTTGGATTGTACTAACTAAACAATAGACAAAGCACTTTTAATTGTCATTGGTTCCAGATTGGGAAGTTTTCTGGTCTGTTCTTGGCAAGGGTGGTGACAACAGATGCTTAAAAAGCTGATATTCAGAAGCTGGACATTAGATGCTATAAGGAAAGTGCACTGAGTCTGTATCAGACCAGAATATGATTATCTCGCCACGTACAGGTACCACTCTAACTGTAAGAGGAAAGAAAGGTAAACAAAACTCAATAATATCACATTCAAAGAGTCTAAAGATATCTATTTTAAATAAATTTAAACATGGATTCATTGATAGAAAAGACTGGTCTCAAGATCTTTTCTTTCAAAAAGGGTATACATGAGGCAGTAATTTAGATAGCTAAATATTAGGTAGGTTAAATTATATGATATTACCATTTTAGTAAGTCAAAAAGATCAAGTATCAGCAGCTTCATAAGGTTTTGCCTAATACTGAGGTTATGAAATACAATGACCCTAATTTTTATTGAGAATAATGAGGACCATCATTATGCAAATAGACGGCAAAAACAGCAAGACACAGTATCTAATGTCACATCATCTAACTCATTCGTCAGGATAAGGTCTCACGTATTACCTTCATTTTCAGCTATTGCTTGCATCTCACAGTTCCCAGAAGACTGTCACAGACAAGATTAAAAAGTGGCAATATAAATCACAACTTCTCCTATCTAATGCCATAGTTTCCAAACATTACGCTGACAAATGATGAGAGTATTATAAACTCTTCAGCTCAATAATCCAACACTCCACAAGTAGTTAGCAAAAATAGGGTGAAACAAAACACATTCTGAAACAAATGCCAAGGCTAAAAATACTGCTTCCAAGTCTATAAACTTATTACATGCTATTAGAAAAGTGCCAACAGTTTTCCTTTCCCAGTACTTTCATTTTACTTTAAATCGATTGGAATTACCACATTAAATCTGTGCCTTTGAGAGCTCAGCATGGGACTAAGCAGTCAGATTAAACACAGTATGGTCGGCAAACTCACACAATAGAATTATTTGTTCTTGTCATTCTAAGCTCTTCACTTGAATCCCCGTGTATTTAAGGAACACACTGCTTTCAAAGCACTGCATTACGTGCTATGAAGAAAACAAAAATTACAAAACTTTTTCCCTGAAAGAGTTTACATTCTAATTTTAGAGACAAGATATGAATGTTTCTGTGGGTTTTGTTAAATAAATTTACTTTAAATGGCATGTTAAGATAGCAAGTAAGAGAAGTGTCGTGAGACAGTACATGATTGTCATACGTGTATAGTACAAATGCTAATTAATGTTAGAATTCGGGGAGGGAAAGGCCGCTCCAGGAAATACTTGTGCATGAAGTGGGATTTTGTGCTTCTTTTATGGTATCATTGGTGTTTAGATGAGGAAAAAGGGAGAGCAATTGCTTTCATTCTGGATCCTGTGGGCTTGGGCTAGTTTGATCTTGAAAATGAGAAAAAATAGAAAGCCTTTGTGTCTCCCCAAAATTCATATGTAAGAATCCAAACCCTTGAGCATTAGGAGGTAGGACCTTTGGGAACTGATTAGATCACAAAGGCAGAGACTTCATGATGGGGATTAATGCCCTCATAAAAGAGAACAGAGAGAACTGGTTAGCCCCTTCCACTATGTAAGGACACAGCAAGAAGTCACCATCTATGAACCAGACAGGGAGCCCTTTCTAGACAATGAATCTTCTGGTGCCTTGATCTTGGACTTCCTAGCCTCTAGGACTGTAAGAAATACATTTTTCTTGTTTATAAGTGACGTAATTTATGTTATTTTATAGTCGACCAAACAGACTGAAACAGTGCTCAAAGAAAATGAATAATTTATTCAAGGTCATAAGATAAAACTTAAAATCTGGAACCTTAAGCCAAGTCTTCCTGCAGAAAGGCCAATGTTTTTTTAAAAATATCATCCCAATACACTGTTTCCAATTACATTTAGAGATTTACAATTCCCACCGCATACCTTAAAAAATAATGCCAACTTCAACGGGGAAAATACAGTCATTAGGATATATGTTGATGAGTTGAATCAATCTAATCAATCAGTCAATCAAAGGCACTCCTCCACATTTTCTCCCCGAATACAGATGTCTTTAGTTTCTTATAAGAATCATTCTGTAAAATTCAGTAACTTTGAGTTTTCAGTCCTAAATTAGATAACCATGATGTTTTAAAAGATGAATTACCTAAAAGATGCTGTTAGAATAAGGATTTAAAGAAACATATTGATTTGGCCATGCACGGGTGCGTCTTTAAAAGCTTTAATATTCTTTTGGCTTATTTAGAATAAAGTTTTATATTTACAGACTTCCAAAGTCAGCTCTAGTTATGCCAAAAACTGTAAAATGTCTGAGATTGCATTCTCTTGTTAGCCACTCTGTCACTCTGTCGCAGTTTCATGAATGTTGGTAGAACACCTGAGACTCCTAGATGAGAGATGAACAGTTTTTCACCGACATCAATAGCAGTAGCCACAGTATCAGCATTTTGGGGCTGGTTACCAAAGCCTCAATTAACACAGAGTAACGTGAAGAGAGCCAAATGACACAAGCCCACGCAACGGGTTGTGTTACAGGAAAGGAACCTGAGCTTAGAGAATCAGGAGCTTTAATGATGGCAGTAATTGTGTTTACCATTTGCTCCAGAGACATTTTTATTGTACTAGATAGTAAGCATGGCTGTACTCTGATCTAAAGAGAGATCCTCTCTGTCTTCCAAGGTACGATGCCAACATCCAGAACAAAGGACAGTCAAAGTTTTGTTTATACGATGTGCAGAACCACTAGAAACCCACGGAAAATTGTCTCCCAACAGATTGATCCACACCTGCTTCAAGCTGCCTGCTAGATTGTTCCAAAATTTGTTTTATGAGTTGAACTGTTTAGTTAAGAATCTAACTACCTCATATGTTCCTTCATTGCATGTAATTTTACTGGGAATGTAATTTATGTTATTCTCTCCATGGAATTTCATTGGAAAGAAAAGTCAAACTGCCATGATAAACATGAATTTAATCTGTTGGCTGAAACTATTCCTTCTCAAAAACAGAAACTTGATTCTTTCCTGAAGGTTCAAACCTCACTCAGGTTCTAGGGTAAACACAGTCCCATTTCAGACCTCAAGTGATCCCGTGTTCATTCAACCTTGCTACACACCTTCTTGTTCCCTAAGATGTCGACCTTGATAACTGCACCAGTAGATCTGTTTTTCTCAGTCTGAGATTTTGTTTTGTTCCTCCAGAAACTCCAAGACCTAAGTCCTGGACCTACACCCATCCCAGTGTCCGGGTCATGCTCCAGCTGTGAGAATTTTGTAACTGACTAGTTGCCTCCATTGTCAACACGTTTATCCTACTGCCACTCTCCTTGGTCCTTTGCCCACCCTCTTTTTGGTTAATGTCTTCTGTTTGGGCATTAACCAAATTCCTTTGAATATTTTTTTAATCACTGATCTGAGATACCAGCTTTCTACTATCACCACATTACCCATTCATTTGTTTATTCAACAAGTAGTTCCTAAAGGACAACTAAGCTTGCAGATCTGAGCCAGGATGTGATTTTGCAATGGAATCCCAAAATACTATAACTGACTGACCCTGATTACCTGACTAGTACTGTCTATTATCTACTGCTGAGGAGATATCAAGCTCCTGCCCTGAGCAGTGTCTGTGCTCTGGGTCTGGCACTAGACCTTAAAAGTCCACTCTGAGAAATATCATTCTTTGTTAGTACCAGATCCTCCCTTAAATTCCCAATTTCTTTCATAATTTTCTGTTAGAAAGACTTTGTTTGTTCTGAACATTTTAATAGCACTGGATGTTGCAACCCTTACTTAAATTTCTCATAACAGTTTTCTTGTAAAATACTAAATTAGAGAGATCATGATGTCATTTGCCATAGTATGCTCAGTTCACAGTTATTATAAGAGTGTTGTCACCTACAAAAATCTAGCATTTGCACCTGTACAATGCAAAAAATTGTTTTCCAATATTAAGGTCTTCTAATATTTTGAAGGTAGATTAAATTTTCATTAAACCTTCATTCATTCTTATAAAATTCCACAAATGGAACTACTTACATATATTCACATCCTCATAAGTCTCCTCTTGTCTACAAAACAGTACTATACAGCTATCTGATTTAAAAACCTTTTGTTTCTTAAAACAGCTTGCCTTCTCAGATTGTATATGTATATATTTAAGAGTGTAAGTTTCTGTGTGTGTGCTCCCTCTGATGAGGGTTTTTATGCTTCACTGCCAAAGTAATACTTACCAATTTCTAATCATCTTTAAAGGAAAAAAAGTTATTTACTTGGAAATATTCACAGTTTAGAAAAATCTGAGCCCTAAGTCAAACAAAATGTTGGAGGATTGTAAACCCAATAACATAAAATAAACTCCAAAATATGTGCGAATATAGTCAATATATATCTAACACAGTGTGGATAATATATACCCTTATTATAACAGGTTATCTGATCTACACAGGTCAATGATTAGAAAAATAAAATCCTCATCACATGAACCACAATTAAAGCTATTTTGTTTACTAGTTACAGAAATTGGCAAAGATCATCATAACCTCATGGTAGTTCAATTCTGCCAGAAAAGCACAAAGCCAAATAATCAGGAAACAATTTCTATTTTAAATCATTCAGGATGCCAAGATAAAATACTATAGACTGGGTGGCTTATAGATGGCAGAAATGTATTTCTCACAGTTCTGGAAGCTGGAAGACCAAGATCAGGGCACCAGCATGGTTGCATTCTGGTGAAGGTCCTCTTCCAGGTTTCAGACCGCCATTATCTCACTGTATACTCACGTAAAGGAAGAAGGCTAGAGAGCTCTCTGTGGTCTCTTTTGTAAGGACACTAACCGCATTCATGAAGGCTCAACCCTCTTTTATATCCCAAAGGCCCCACATCGTAAAAACATTGATTTATGGTTTCAAAATATAAATTTGGAGGTGGGTAGTGTGAACACAAATATTTCATTCATTGCACATAACACTAACAGCAATTAGTTCCATATTTTCTTTTTTTTTTTTTTTTGAGACAGGGTCTCACTCTGATACCCAAGCTGCAGCGGCAGAATCATGGCTCACTGCAGCCTTGGCCTCCTAGGGTCAAGCGATCTTCCCACCTCAGCCTTCTGAGTGCTGGGACTACAGGCAAGGGCCATGACACCTAACCAAGTCTATTTTTGTATTTTAAGTAGAGACGGGGTTTCACTATGTTGCCCAGGCTGGTCTTGAACTCCTGGGCTCAGGGGATCCAGCCACCTAGGACTCCCAAAGTGCTGGGATTACAGGCATGAGCCATGGCACCCGGCCAGTCCCCTTTTCTGTTAAATGGAATGCATCTCTCAGTCTTAAATTTTAACCAGATTAAAAGCATTGCCTGAAATTTATTTCCAAGAAGCTGCAAACCCTTATGATGATGGCCAAGCAAATGAAACATGATTTGTCCTGAATATTCAGTTGCACATGCACAAGAAATCCTTCCTCTGATTACATTTTTGTTACCACTGGACTCCTCCCAACAGAAACCAAATTTTATACATAAAAACAGTACTCTTTATTCCTTCAACTATTTTTTCCTCTTTCCTGAATTTTCGTAAACTACCTCAAATCTTTTGAGAAATAATAAAGTATAAATAGATGAATGGATGACGCTGAGAACAGATTCATAATAGAATACAGAGATAAATAATACGTCAATAGAATGAAGAAAGTAGATTATAGATAGAAACATAAATACATAACTATATGAGTGACCCAGCACTATTTAATGAAAAATATGTCCTTCCTCAATTATGTGTCAAACTGCTTCTGTCATATATCAAGTGTCCATGTACAGGTTTGCTTCTGAGCTCTCTCTGGTGCTGCATTGGGTCTACTTGCCTTCCTCTATCTTAATCACTGCAATTTATTATATATGTTGACATCTGGTAGAGCAAGTAATTTCATCATTTACTTCTTTGATATGTGTATTCTCCACTCTTGACCCTTTGCACTTATGTATAAATTTTAGAATCTGCCTTCCAACTTTACCAAACAAACAAAAATTTTATTGAGATTTTGATTGGAATTACATTCAAGCTCTAGATTATTATTAAGTTTTTCAATCCATGTTTATGTCATATTTCCCTATAGAGAGCTTTCTAATTTATCTCACTAATGTTTAATAGTGTTATACATTGGTAGTCCTGCATACTTTTAGATAAATTTGTTCCTAGGCATGTTATAGTTTTTATACTACTTGAATACCTTCTAAATTTTATCTTCTATTTCTTGTTTGTGAAAATCAAATTGATTTTTTAATAATTCACTTTAAATCTAGAAATTTTGCTAGGCTCATTAATTCTAATAATTAGTTTGTGGATCCTCTTTGAATTCCTACGTAAATGATCTTGTCTACTAAGAATAACATCAGTTTTGTTTCTTCTTTCCAAACTTTTTGTTTTGTTTTGTTTCTCTCTTGCTCTACTGAACTGGCTAACACTTCCAAAACAATGTTGTTCAGATGTGGTTAAAGATGAAATAATTTTGTAAATTATTCAATATTTTCAACATTCATTATATTATTTATTGTAAGTTTATTGTAGGTATCCAATATTTCCTCCTAGTTTG
Organism: Gorilla gorilla gorilla; assembly: GCF_029281585.2. NCBI lineage: Eukaryota > Metazoa > Chordata > Mammalia > Primates > Hominidae > Gorilla > Gorilla gorilla. The sequence continues at coordinate 97,607,218 of NC_073235.2, forward strand.
CTTAGTTTCTTTTTAAAATTCTATTTTTGATAAAAATAGAATTTTTATCAAATGCATTTTCTGCATCTGTTGATACCACTGCATCATTTTTCTTTAATAATCTAATCATGTTGGGGATTTCATTAACTGATTGTCCAACGTTAATCTATGAATGAGATCCTGGAAGAAATCCAACTTTATCATAATATATTATGCCTCTATAAAGATTGAGATTCTGTTTGCCAACATTTGCTAATATTTTGTTTACAGATTTTTTTATCTTTGTTCATAATGAGATTGACCTATAAATTGTCTTTCTTGTACTGTCCTTATCTGGTTTTGTTATTGAGCTTACTAGTCTTATTATGTAGTCGGGAAATATTCCCAATTTTTCTTTCCTCTTGAATGGCAGAACTTATTAGAAAAGCTAATTTGACCTAGAGGGTTTTTTTCAGAAAATGCTGATTACTGATTCAGTTTCCTTAATGATTAATAATTGTTCAAGTTTCTCTTTCTTTCTGACTAATTTTTGATTAGTTATAATTTTCAAACAATTTTTGATACATTTTCAAATTTATTGATATGTGACCAGTAATGTCCAGTCATTGCTTAGCTTCTCCAATACCCCTAATATTGTACTTTTCTCACAGCAGATGTTGACAATTTGTGTCTTTTCTTTGCTCATTCTCATGAGAAGTTTGTCAGTGTTATTAGTCTTTTTAAAAAACAGACTTTGGTGTTACTCATTCTCTCTATAACTTCTGCCTTATATTTAATATGTTCTCCCTTCCACTTTAATGAACTTAACTTATCGTTCTTTTTAAAAAATTTTTTTTGAGATGGAGTTTCGCTCTTGTCACCCAGGCTGGAGTACAATGGCATGATCTCAGTTCACTGCAACCTCCACCTCCCGGGTCCAAGCTATTCTCCTGCCTCAGCCTCCCAAGTAGCTGGGAATACAGACAGGTACCACCACACCTGGCTAATTTTGTATTTTTAGTAGAGACTGAGTTTTACCATGTTGACCAGGCTGTCTCAAACTCCAGACCTCAGGTGATCCGCCTGCCTTGGCATCCCAAATTGCTGGGATTGTAGGTGTGAGCCACCACACCAGGCCTTAAATTCTTAAAATGGATGCTTAGTTTAATTTTTGGCCATTTTGAATACATACATTCAAAGCTCTGAATATGTCTCTACAAATTGCTTACTTCAAGTTTTGGCATGTAGTACTTTCATTATTGTGTGGATGAAAATATTTCCGATCTTTTACTGTAATTCTTTCTTTAAACTAAAGGTTTTGGCAGTTCCTAATTTATCTTGAATATCAAAAAAGAATTTGCATTTGCCATGGGAAAAGAAGAAAATAGAAGGGCTCACCTAACGTACCCTCATATGAATCATATTCAAGCCCTTCCTTTGTCAACTATCTCCCTCTCCAACCTACTGGGAGCTCGGATCAGTGGTATTGTTTAGCTTCCATTTAGCTGCAATAGTAATACTAATTAACTTATTAATTAAACTCATTACTTCACCCTAATTCCTTCTCCTATTTTATCAGCTATATTAAATGTAGAAATAACTGGTCTTACATTAAATCCAGAAGGAGAAGTAAGACACAGATTAACAATAAAAAGATCTGATAAAAGTATAATTCCTTTTACTTAATGATAACAAAATGGACATAGAAATTGTATTATTTTAGTTAAGCAATACATTTCTAATAATAATAACAATGGATATCTGTTAAAATCAAAACTGAAGTCTATTGGACCTCTACCTTACTTTATACACAACAATTAATGTGAGTTTTGATCATCCGTAAATCTAAATGTAAGAGTGAAAACTAAGTCTTATATAATAAAATGTAGGAGAATATATTTGCAACTTTGTGGTTCACACAGGTTCCTTAGAGAATTCCCAAAATCAATAATCATTAAAGAAAAAGGTGATAAATAAGATTTCTCTAACATTAAAAATTTCCACTTAGCCAAGTCACCATTAAAGAAATGGATAGGCAAGCCACACTGGGAGAAAAATATTCATATCTTACAAAGAACTTCACTCCAAAATATATGAGCTATTACAAATCAATAATCAAAAGATTAACACAACTTAACAAATGAGCAAAAGAAGCAGATACTTCACAAAAGAAAAGGTATAGTCATACCCAGAGAGAAAAATGAAAAGATGTTCAACATTATCAGGAAAAGGCAAATTAAAACCAGATAAGACTCTACTTACCACCTAAGGAAATAGTTAAAACTTAAAAGGACTGACAATTATCAATTTTTGGCAAGAAAGTGGAACAAATGAACCTTCTCACACACATTGCTGATAGGGCTATAAAATTTTGCAACCACTTTGAAAGTCTGTTTGGCAATATATTTTAAAATTAAGCACATTATTACCATACAACTCAGCAATACCATTCATAGATATTTACCCAGCAGAAATGAAAATATATGTCAAAGAAAAGACTTGAGTTGAATAATTGTAACAGTTTTATTCATATTAGCCCAAAACAACACAACCCAAATGTTCACAGGAAACAGATAAAATGTTTTATATTCATATGATGAAATATTCTTTAGCAATACAATAAAATGAACTACTGATGCAAGCAACAATATGGGCTAATCTCAAAAGCGTTCTGTTTAGAGAAAGAAATCAAATTGCATACTATATTATTATGTTTATATATTTAATAAAATTCAAGAACAGGCAAAACTAATCTATAATGATAGAGGTAAAAGATAATGGTGCCCACGGGGGAAGGGCTATGGAATTAACTGGCAAAGAGTATGATAGAACAATCTGGAAAGAGAAAAATGTTCTAAAACTTGACTGATATGTTAGTTACAAGGATGTTGATTATAAAGGTATATAGAACGGCTAACATTCAACAAATTTTATACTCAAGGTTTGTACATTCCACACTGTCAATTTTATCTCCATTTTAAAAATGAAAGTTCAAAAGTATCTTTCCCAATTTGTGTAACTGTCTAAAATAAGTTTTAGAAATGTGACCCAGAACACTACCTTACTAATTACTCCAGTGGATAACAATATACAACCACTGGAATCAAAGGGAGTTGTATTTTAAATCAGGCTTTGGACATGAACAGACACTTCTCAGAAGAAGACATGCATGTGCCCAACAATCATAAGAAAGAAAGCTCAACATCACTGATAGAGAAATGCAAACCAAAACCACAATAAGATATCATCTAACACCAGTCATAATGGCTATTATTAAAAATAAAAAATAATAAATGCTGGCAAGGTTGTGGAGAAAAAAGAACACTTATACACTGTTGGTGGGAGTGTAAATTAGTTCAACCATTGTGGAAGACAGTGTGGTGATTCCCCAAAGACCTAAAAACAGAAACACAATTCAACCCAATAATCCAATTACTGGGCATATACTCAAAAGAATATAAATCATTCTATTATAAAAAGACATGCACACATATGTTCATTGAAGCACTATCACAATAGCAAAGACATGGAGTCAACCCAAATGCCCATCAAAGATAGACTGGAAAAAGAAAACGTGGTACATATACACCATGGAATACCATGCAGCCACAAAAAAGAATGAGATCATGTTCTTTTTAGGGAGATGGATGGAGCTGGAGGCCATTATCCTCAGCAAGCTAACGCATGAACAGAAAACCAAACATCACATGTTCTCACTTATAATTGGGAGCTGAATGATGAGAATAAATGAACACATAGAAGAGAAAAACACACATTGGGGCTTTTCAGAGGATAGAGGCTGAGAGGACTGAGAGGATCAGGAAAAATAACTAATGGATGCCAGGTTTAATACCTGGGTGTTGAAATAATCTATACAACCAACCCCTGTGACTCACGTTTACCTATGTAACAAACCTGCACATCCTGCACATGTACTCCTGAACATAAAATAAAAGTTAAAAAAAAATCAGGATTTGGCACTTAAAACCCATGTAGACCCAAGCAATACTTTTGTTAAGCCATTTTATTATTGACGTATGATTGACATACAGAAAACCGTACATATTTAATGTATACAACTTGATGAGTTTGGAAATAAGAATATACCCATGAAACCATCGCTATAGTCTATGCCATAAACCTATGTATCAACTCCAAAAGTTTCTTCCTGCCCTATTTGTGTTGTGTATGTGTGTGATAAAAACACTTGATGTAAAATCTACACTCTTAGAAAATTTTAAAATATACATCAAAGTATGGTTAACCTCTTAAATAACAATGTTAATGTATCGTTTGTTGTAAATATTAATTAATGGTTAAATTACTAAAAAACTGGGAGGAAAAACCTTACCAATTTTTTTATTAGAGTGTGACCATTATGAAAAGATGACAATGATATGGGTATAGCAGAATCTGCTTTTTTGCCCCCCCTTGGGGTATGGTTTGAATGTCCCCTTAAACCGCAGGTTGAAATATAATTGTCATTGTGACAGTATTAAGAGGTGGAACCTCTAAGAGGCATTAGGTGATGAGGACTCTGCACTCATAAATGAATCAATGCCATCATCTTGGGTGTGGGATATGTGAGAGATTCACCCCCTTTTTCTCTCTATCTCTCTCATATGCTCTCTGACCTTGTGTTGCCTTCTGCTATGTTATGGTGCAGCAAGAAGGACCTCACCAGTTGTGGCCTCTCAATCTTTGAATCCTAGCTTCCAGAACCATGAACCAAATAAATCTCTTTTATTTATAAATTACTCAGTCTATGGTATTTTGTTATAGGAGCAGAAAACAAACTATACCTTACTAAATTGTTCTTTAGGAATTAAATAGGACTGACTGTACCCTCCAAGCTCTAGCATGAGCACTTGACCAAGACTCACTCAGTAAGAGTAATCAGAAAACTAGTCACAGTAATACATTTGTAGGAGTATTCACATAGCTGAAGATAAAACTAGATACTCAGATTGGCTGGAATTCTGTGGGGAAAGAAACTTTTCTTTTTCACTCTCTAGAGGTTGCTAAGTTCATCTTCGAAAATATTTGGGATAAACCTTCCTGAGGACAAAATAAATACAGAGGAAAGAATAATTAAGAAATTGGAAAGCATCATTTGAGAACTTGAATCTGTTGTGTTTAGACTTATCTAAATTTCAACCAGTTTAAGGTAGCCAAATCTCAATGTCCTGATATGATAGTAAACATGATGCCATTCACAAATTTAAAAGCAGAATTAAAAAGTAGAAATCTCTGGGCATGGTGACTCATGCCTGTAATCCCAGCACTTAGGGAGGCCGAGGCAGGTGGATCATGTGAGGTCGGAAGTTCGCGACCAACTGACCACCATGGAGAAACCCCATCTCTACTAAAATACAAAATTAACCAGGTATGGTTGCCTGTAATCCCAGCTACTCAGGAAGCTGAGGCAGGAGACTCACTTGACCCCGGGAGTCGGAGGTTGCAGTGAGCCAAGATCACGCCATTGCACTCCAGCCTGGGCAACAAGAGCAAAACTCCATCTCAAAAAAAAATGTAGCCATCATATTGTGCTCTACAGTTTACAAAAATGCTTTCATTTACATTTAATTTCAATCAATTCTTACACACACCTGTTAAAGTGATCAACTGGAAGAAAGGGTATCAGCAATGGAAGACGAAATGAATGAAATGAAGCGAGAAGACAAGTTTAGAGAAAAAAGAATAAAAGGAAATGAACAAAGCCTCCAAGAAATATGGGACTACGTGAAAAGACCAAATCTACGTTTGATTGGTGTATCTCAAAGTGACGGGGAGAAAGGAAACAAGTTGGAAAACACTCTGCAGGATATTATCCAGGAGAACTTCCCCAATCTAGCAAGGCTGGCCAAAATTCAAATTCAGGAAATACAGAGAACACCACAAAGATACTCCTTGAGACGAGCAACTCCAAGACACATAATTGTCAGATTCACCAAAGTTAAAATGACGGAAAAAATCTTAAGGGCAGCCAGAGACAAAGCTCAGGTTACCCACAAAGGGAAGACCATCAGACTAACAGCCGATCTCTCGACAGAAATTCTACAAGCCAGAAGAGAGTGAGGGCCAATATTCAACATTCTTAAAGACAAGAATTTTCAACCCAGAATTTCATATCCAGACAAACTAAGCTTCATAAGTGAAGGAGAAATAAAATACTTTACAGACAAGCAAATGCTGAGAGATTTTGTCACCACCAGGCCACCCCTAAAAGGACTCCTGAAGGAAGCACTAATCATGGAAAGGAATAACCGGTACCAGCCACTGCAAAAAAACAAGCCAAATTGTAAAGACCATCAAGGCTAGGAAGAAACTGCATCAACTAACGAACAAAATAACCAGCTAACATCATAATGACATGATCAAATTCACACATGACAATATTAACCTTAAATGTAAATAGGCTAAATGTTCCAATTAAAAAACACAGACTGGCAAATTGGATAAAGAGTCAAGACCCATCAGTGTGCTGTATTCAGGAAACCCATCACACGTGCAGAGACACATACAGGTTCAAAATAAAGGGATGGAGGAAGATCTACCAAGGAAATGGAAAACAAAAAAAGGCAGGGGTTGCAATCCTAGTCTCTGATAAAACAGACTTTAAACCAACAAAGATCAAAAGAGACAAAGAAGGCCATTACATAATGGTAAAGGGATCAATTCAACAAGAAGAGCTAACTATCCTAAATATATATGCACCCAATACAGGAGCACCCAGATTCATAAAGCAAGTCCTGAGTGACCTACAAAGAGACTTAGACTCCCACACAATAATAATGGGAGACTTTAACACCCCACTGTCAACATTAGACAGATCAACGAGACAGAAAGTTAACAAGGATATCCAGGAATTAAACTCAGCTCCGCACTAAGTGGACCTAATAGACATCTACAGAACTCTCCACCCCAAATCAACAGAATATACATTCTTTTCAGCACCACACCACACCTATTCCAAAATTGACCACATACTTGGAAGTAAAGCACTCCTCAGCAAATGTAAAAGAATAGAAGTTATAACAAACTGTCTTTCAGACCACAGTGCAATCAAACTAGAACTCAGGATCAAGAAACTCACTCAAAACTGCTCAATTACATGGAAACTGAACAACCTGCTCCTGAATGACTACTGGGTACATAACAAAATGAAGGCAGAAATAAAGATGTTCTTTCAAACCAATGAGAACAAAGACACAACATACCAGAATCTCTGGGACACATTCAAAGCAGTGTGTAGAGGGAAATTTATAGCACTAAATGCCCACAAGAGAAAGCAGGAAAGATCCAAAATTGACACCCTAACATCACAATTAAAAGAACTAGAAAAGCAAGAGCAAACACAATCAAAAGCTAGCAGAAGGCAAGAAATAACTAAAATCAGAGCAGAACTGAAGGAAATAGAGACTCAAAAAACCCTTCAAAAAATTAATGAATCCAGTAGCTGGTTTTTTGAAAGGATCAACAAAATAGAGAGAATGCTAGCAAGACGAATAAAGAAGAAAAGAGAGAAGATTCAAATAGACGCAATAAAAAATGACAGAGGGGATATCACCACCAATCCCACAGAAATACAATCTACCATCAGAGAATACTATAAACACCTCTATGCAAATAAACTAGAAAATCTACAAGAAATGGATAAATTCCTCGACACATACAACCTCCCAAGACTAAACCAGGAAGAAGTTGAATCTCTGAATAGACCAATAACAGGTTCTGAAATTGAGACAATAATTCATAGCTTACTAACCAAAAAAAGTCCAGGACCAGATGGATTCAAAGCCTAATTCTACCAGAGGAACAAAGAGGAGCTGGTACCATTCCTTCTGAAACTATTCCAAACAACAGAAAAAGAGGGAATCCTCCCTAACTCATTTTATGAGGCCAGCATCATCCTGATACCAATGCCTGGCAGAGACACAACAAAAAAAGAGAATTTTAGACCAATACCCTTGATGAACATTGATGCAAAAATCCTCAATAAAATACTGGCAAACTGAGTACAGCAGCACATCAAAAAGCTCATCCACCATGATCAAGTGGGCTTCATCCCTGGAATGCAAGGCTGGTTCAACATACGAAAATCAATAAACATAATTCAGCATATAAACAGAACGAAAGACAAAAACCACATGGTTATCTCAATAGATGCACAAAAGGCCTTTGACAAAATTCAACAACACTTCATGCTAAAAACTCTCAATAAATTAGGTATTGATGGGACGTATCTCAAAATAACAAGAGCTATCTATTGAAACCCACAGCCAATAACATACTGAATGGACAAAAACTGGAAGCATTCCTTTTAAAAACTGGCACAACACAGGGATGCCCTCTCTCACCACACCTACTCAACATAGTGTTGGAAGTTCTGGCCAGGGCAATTAGGCAGGAGAAGGAAATAAAGGGTATTCAATTAGGAAAAGAGGAAGTCAAATTGTCCCTGTTTGCAGATGACATGATTGTATATCTAGAAAACCCCATTGTCTGAGCCCAAAATCACGTTAAGTTGATAAGCAACTTCAGCAAAGTCTCAGGATACAAAATCAATATACAAAAATCACAAGCATTCTTATACACCAATAACAGACAAACAGAGAGCCAAATCATGAGTGAACTCCCATTCACAATTGCTTCAAAGAGAATAAAATACCTAGGAATCCAACATACAAGGGATGGAAAGGAACTCTTCAAGGAGAACTACAAACCACTGCTCAATGAAATAAAAGAGGATACAAACAAATGGAAGAACATTCCATGCTCATGGGTAGGAAGAATCAATATCATGAAAATGGCCATACTGTCCAAGGTAATTTACAGATTCAATGCCATCCCCATCAAGCTACCAATGACTTTCTTCACAGAATTGGAAAAAACTACTTTAAAGTTCACATGGAACCAAAAAAGAGCCCACATTGCCAAGTCAATCATAAGCCAAACCAACAAAGCTGGAGGCATCACGCTACCTGACTTCAAACTATAGTACAAGGCTACAGTAACCAAAACAGCATGGTACTGGTACCAAAACAGAGATATAGACCAATGGAACAGAACAGAGCCCTCAGAAATAATCCCACACATCTACAACTATCTGATCTTTGACAAACCTGAGAAAAACAAATGGGGAAAGGATTCCCTATTTAATAAATGGTGCTGGGAAAACTGGCTAGCCATATGTAGAAAGCTGAAACTGGATCCCTTCCTTACACCTTATACAAAAATTAATTCAAGACGGATGAAAGACTTAAATGTTAGACCTAAAACCATAAAAACCCTAGAAAAAAACCTAGGCAATACCATTCAGGACATAGGCATGGGCAAGGACTTCATGTCTAAAACACCAAAAGCAATGGCGACAAAATTGACAAATGGGATCTAATTAAACTAAAGACCTTCTGCACAGCAAAAGGAACTACCATCAGAGTCAACAGGCAACCTACAGAATGGGAGATAATTTTTGCAACCTACTCATCTGACAAAGGGCTAATATCCAGAATCTACAATGAACTCAAACAAATTTACAAGAAAAAACAAACAACCCCATCAAAAAGTGGGCGAATGATATAAACAGACACTTCTCAAAAGAAGACATTTATGCAGCCAAAAAACACACGCAAAAATTCTCATCATCACTGGCCATCAGAGAAATGCAAATCAAAACCACAATGATACTCCATCTCACACCAATTACAATGGCAATCATTAAAAAGTCAGGAAACAACAGGTGCTGGAGAGGATGTGGAGAAATAGGAACACTTTTACACTGTTGGTGGGACTGTAAACTACTTCAACCATTGTGGAAGTCAGTGTGGCGATTCCTCAGGGATCTAGAACTAGAAATACCATTTGACCCAGCCATCCCATTACTGGGTCTATACCCAAAGGATTATAAATCATGCTGCTATAAAGACACTTGCACATGTATGTTTATTGCAGCACTATTCACAATAGCAAAGAATTGGAGCCAACCCAAATGTCCAACAATGATAGACTGCATTAAGAAAAGGTGGCACATGGGGGAGGAGCCAAGATGGCCGAATACGAACAGCTCCGGTCTACAGCTCCCAGCGTGAGCGACGCAGAAGACAGATGATTTCTGCATTTCCATCTGAGGTACCGGGTTCCTCTCACTAGGGAGTGCCAGACAGTGGGCACAGGTCAGTGGGTGAGCGCACCGTGTGCGAGCTGAAGCAGGGCGACGCATTGCCTCACTCGGGAAGCGCAAGGGGTCAGGGAGTTCCCTTTCCTAGTCAAAGAAAGGGGTGACAGACGGCACCTGGAAAATCGGGTCACTCCCACCCGATTACTGCGCTTTTCCGACGGGCTTAAAAAACGGCGCACCAGGAGATTACATCCCGCACCTGGCTCGGAGGGTCCTACGCCCACGGAGATCAAACTGCAAGGCGGCAGCGAGGCTGGCAGAAGGGCGCCCGCCATTGCCCAGGCTTGCTTAGGTAAACAAAGCAGCGGGAAAGCTTGAACTGGGTGGAGCCCACCACAGCTCAAGGAGGCCTGCCTGCCTGCCTCTGTAGGCTCCACCTCTGGGGGCAGGGCACAGACAAACAAAAAGACAGCAGTAACCTCTGCAGACTTAAATGTCCCTGTCTGACAGCTTTGAAGAGAGCAGTGGTTCTCCCAGCACGCAGCTGGAGATCTGAGAATGGGCAGACTGCCTCCTCAAGTGGGTCCCTGACCCCTGACCCTGAGCAGCCTAACTGGGAGGCACCCCCCAGCAGGGGCAGACTGACACCTCACACAGCCGAGTAATCCAACAGACCTGCAGCTGAGGGTCCTATCTGTTAGAAGGAAAACCAACAAACAGAAAGGACATCCACACCAAAAACCCATCTGTACATCACCATCATCAAAGACCAATAGTAGACAAAACAACAAAGATTGGGAAAAAACAGAGCAGAAAAACTGGAAACTCTAAAAAGCAGAGCGCTTCTCCTCCTCCGAAGGAACGCAGTTCCTCACCAGCAATGGAACAAAGCTGGACGGAGAATGACTTTGACGAGCTGAGAGAAGAAGGCTTCAGATGATCAAATTACTCCGAGCTACAGGAGGATATTCAAACCAAAGGCAAAGAAGTTGAAAACTTTGAAAAAAAATTCAGAAGAATGTATAACTAGAATAACCAATACAGAGAAGTGCTTAAAGGAGCTGATGGAACTGAAAACCAAGGCTCGAGAACTACGTGAAGAATGCAGAAGCCTCAGGAGCTGATGTGATCAACTGGAAGAAAGGGTATCAGTGATGGAAGATGAAATGAATGAAATGAAGCGAGAAGGGAAGTTTAGAGAAAAAAGAATAAAAAGAAACGAGCAAAGCCTCCAAGAAATATGGCACTATGTGAAAAGACCAAATCTACGTCTGATTGGTGTACCTGAAAGTGACGGGGAGAATGGAACCAAGTTGGAAAACACTCTGCAGGATATTATCCAGGAGAACTTCCCCAATCTAGCAAGTCAGGCCAACGTTCAGATTCAGGAAATATAGAGAACACCACAAAGATACTCCTCGAGAAGAGCAACTCCAAGACACATAATTGTCAGAATCACCAAAGTTGAAATGAAGGAAAAAATGTTAAGGGCAGCCAGAGAGAAGGGTCGGGTTACCCTCAAAGGGAAGCCCATCAGACTAACAGCGGACCTCTCAGCAGAAACTCTACAAGCCAGAAGAGAGTGGGGGCCAATATTCAACATTCTTAGAGAAAGAATTTTCAACCCAGAATTTCATATCCAGACAAACTAAGCTTCATAAGTGAAGGAGAAATAAAATACTTTACAGACAAGCAAATGCTGAGAGATTTTGTCACCACCAGGCCTGCCCAAAAAGAGCTCCTGAAGGAAGTACTAAACATGGAAAGGAACAACCGGTACCAGCTGCTGCAAAATCATGCCAAAATGTAAAGACCATCGAGACAAGGAAGAAACTGCATAAACTAAAGAGCAAAATAACCAGCTAACACCATAATGACAGGATCAAATTCACACATAACAATATTAACTTTAAATGTAAATGAACTAAATGCTCCAATTAAAAGACACAGACTGGCAAATTGGATAAAGAGTCAAGACCCATCAGTGTGCTGTATTCAGGAAACCCATCTCACGTACAGAGACACACATAGGCTCAAAATAAAAGGATGGAGGAAGATCTACCAAGGAAATGGAAAACAAAAAAAGGCAGGGGTTGCAATCCTAGTCTCTGATAAAACAGACTTTAAACCAACAAAGATCAAAGAGACAAAGAAGGCCATTACATAATGGTAAAGGGATCAATTCAACAAGAAGAGCTAACTATCCTAAATATATATGCACCCAATACAGGAGCACCCAGATTCATAAAGCAAGTCCTGAGTGACCTACAAAGAGACTTAGACTCCCACACAATAATAATGGGAGACTTTAACACCCCACTGTCAACATTAGACAGATCAACGAGACAGAAAGTCAACAAGGATACCCAGGGATTGAACTCAGCTCTGCACCAAGTGGACCTAATAGACATCTACAGAACTCTCCACCCCAAATCAACAGAATATACATTCTTTTCAGCACCACACCACACCTATTCCAAAATTGACCACATACTTGGAAGTAAAGCACTCCTCAGCAAATGGAAAAGAACAGAAATTATAACAAACTATCTCTCAGACCACAGTGCAATCAAACTAGAACTCAGGATTAAGAAACTCACTCAAAACTGCTCAACTACATGGAAACTGAACAACCTGCTCCTGAATGACTACTGGGTACATAACGAAATGAAGGCAGAAATAAAGATATTCTTTGAAACCAACGAGAACAAAGACACAACATACCAGAATCTCTGGGACGCATTCAAAGCAGTGTGTAGAGGGAAACTTACAGCACTAAATGCCCACAAGAGAAAGTAGGAAAGATCCAAAATTGACACCCTAACATCACAATTAAAAGAACTAGAAAAGCAAGAGCAAACACATTCAAAAGCTAGCAGAAGGCAAGAAATAACTAAAATCAGAGCAGAACTGAAGGAAATAGAGACACAAAAAACCCTTCAAAAAATTAATCAATCCAGGAGCTGGTTTTTTGAAAGGATCAACAAAATTGATAGACCACTAGCAAGACTAATAAAGAAAAAAAGAGAGAAGAATCAAATAGACACAATCAAAAATGATAAAGGGGATATCACCACCGATCCAACAGAAATACAAACTACCATCAGAGAATACTACAAACACCTCTACGCAAATAAACTAGAAAATCTAGAAGAAATGGATAAATTCCTTGACACATACACTCTCCCAAGACTAAACCAGGAAGAAGTTGAATCTCTGAATAGACCAATAACAGGATCTGAAATGGTGGCAATAATCAATAGCTTACCAACGAAAAAGAGTCCAGGACCAGATGGATTCACAGCCTAATTCTACCAGAGCTACAAGGAGGAACTGGTATCATTCCTTCTGAAACTATTCCAATCAATAGAAAAAGAGGGAATCCTCCCTAACTCATTTTATGAGGCCAGCATCATCCTGATACCAAAGCATGGCAGAGACACAACCAAAAAAGAGAATTTTAGACCAATATCCTTGATGAACATTGATGCAAAAATCCTCAATAAAATACTGGCAAACCGAATCCAGCAGCACATCAAAAAGCTTATCCACCATGATCAAGTGGGCTTCATCCCTGGGATGCAAGGCTGGTTCAATATATGCAAATCAATAAATGTAATCCAGCATATAAACAGAACCAAAGACAAAAACCACATGATTATCTCAATAGATGCAGAAAAGGCCTTTGACAAAATTCAACAACACTTCATGCTAAAAACTCTCAATAAATTAGGTATTGATGGGACGTATCTCAAAATAATAAGAGCTATCTATGACAAACCCACAGCCAATATCATACTGAAGGGGCAAAAACTGGAAGCATTCCCTTTGAAAACTGGTACAAGACAAGGATGCCCTCTCTCGCCACTCCTATTCAACATAGTGTTGGAAGTTCTGGCCAGGGCAATTAGGCAGGAGAAGGAAATAAAGGGTATTCAATTAGGAAAAGAGGAAGTCAAATTGTCCCTGTTTGCAGATGACATGATTGTATATCTAGAAAACCCCATTGTCTGAGCCCAAAATCTCCTTAAGCTGATGAGCAACTTCAGCAAAGTCTCAGGATACAAAATCAATGTACAAAAATCACAAGCATTCTTATACACCAATAACAGACAAACAGAGAGCCAAATCATGAGTGAACTCCCATTCACAATTGCTTCAAAGAGAATAAAATACCTAGGAATCCAACTTACAAAGGATGTGAAGGACCTCTTCAAGGAAAACTACAAACCACTGCTCAATGCACTAAAAGAGGATACAAACAAATGGAAGAACATTCCATGCTCATGGGTAGGAAGAATCAATATCATGAAAATGGCCATACTGCCCAAGGTAATTTACAGATTCAATGCCATCCCCATCAAGCTACCAATGACTTTCTTCACAGAATTGGAAAAAACTAATTTAAAGTTCATATGGAACCAAAAAAGAGCCTGCATCTCCAAGTCAATCCTAAGCCAAAAGAACAAAGCTGGAGGCATCACACTACCTGACTTCAAACTATACTACAAGGCTACAGTAACCAAAACAGCATGGTACTGGTACCAAAACAGAGATATAGACCAATGGAACAGAACAGAGCCCTCAGAAATAATACCACACATCTACAACTATCTGATCTTTGACAAACCTGAGAAAAACAAGAAATGGGGAAAGGATTCCCTATTTAATAAATGGTGCTGGGAAAACTGGCTAGCCATATGTAGAAAGTTGAAACTGGATCCCTTCCTTACACCTTATACAAAAATCAATTCAAGATGGATTAAAGACTTAAATGTTAGACCTAAAACCATAAATACCCTAGAAGAAAACCTAGGCATTACCATTCAGGACATAGGCATGGGCAAGGACTTCATGTCTAAAACACCAAAAGCAATGGCAACAAAAGACAAAATTGACAAATGGGATCTAATTAAACTAAAGACCTTCTGCACAGCAAAAGAAACTACCATCAGAGTGAACAGGCAACCTACAGAATGGGAGAAAATTTTCACAACCTACTCATCTGACAAAGGGCTAATATCCAGAATCTACAATGAACTCAAACAAATTTACAAGAAAAAAACAAACAACCTCATCAAAAAGTGGATGAAAGACATGAACAGACCCTTCTCAAAAGAAGACATTTATGCAGCCAAAAAACACATGAAAAAATGCTCACCATCACTGGCCATCAGAGAAATGCAAATCAAAACCACAATGAGATACCATCTCACACCAGTTAGAATGGCAATCATTAAAAAGTCAGGAAACAACAGGTGCTGGAGAGGATGTGGAGAAATAGGAACACTTTTACACTGTTGGTGGGACTATAAACTAGTTCAACCATTGTGGAAGTCAGTGTGGTGATTCCTCAGGGATCTAGAACTAGAAATACCATTTGACCCAGCCATCCCGTTACTGGGTATATACCCAAAGGACTATAAATCATGCTGCTATAAAGACACACGCACACGTATGTTTATTGCGACATTATTCACAATAGCAAAGACTTGGAACCAACCCAAATGTCCAAAAATGATAGACTGGATTAAGAAAATGTGGCACATATACTCCATGGAATACTATGCACCCACAAAAAATGATGAGTTCATGTCCTTTGTAGGGACATGGATGAAGCTGGAAACCATCATTCTCAGCAAACTATCACAAGGACAAAAAACCAAACACCACATGTTCTCACTCATAGGTGGGAAGTGAACAATGAGAACACATGGACACAGGAAGGGGAACATCACACACTGGGGACTGTTGTGGGGTGGGGGGAGGGGGGACGGATAGCAGTAGGAGATATACCTAAGGCTAAATGATGAGTTAATGAGTGCAGCACACCAACGTGGCACATGTATACATATGTAACAAACCTGCAAGTTGTGCACATATACCCTAAAACTTAAAAGTATAATAATAATAAAAAAAATTATAACCCATTTTAAAGTGGTAATAATTGAGATCTGAGAATTTTCCAAGGCCTCATACTTTTAATGAATAAAGCATAAACTTGAATTCCTGACTTTAATAGGTACGCCATTTCCAAAATAATATAGACACTTATTAAACATATTTTCACTTTATGTTTTACCGAATTGTCTGTTTTTTCTCATAATTATATTATGAACTGTCTTCTATGAACTATTGTGAGCTTGTTTTGGCAAGAATTCTTCATCACCACAAGGCCTCATACCTTCCAACTGTAGTGATTGCTTCCACAAATACTGTTCACATAGTCTCCTTCCATGATCTGTAAACATTTATTTTGTACAAATCAAATTGCTATATTATTCTTTTAGAAACTTCCTAAATATTAGTTCAGAATCCTAATAGCTTTTCAAGAAGTGGAACCTCCAAAATATTAGTTCAGAATCCTGTCTCATTTTCAAGCAGTGAAGCACTTTAAGTATGACTAGAATTTAATGTCGCATAGTTTTTTACTTGGTTTCTGTACATCTGTCTTTAAAATATTTTTGAATATATGGTTAGTTTCTGAATGCACATTATCACTATTTCTAGCACCCTATCTTCTCTTGTCATTTTGTGTTAAGGCATGTTTTATCTTAACAACTATTACCATCATCATTATCATCATCATTATTCTAAAACAAAAAAACCAGGACTCTTCTTTTTAGATGTGCACAATTTTCAAGGCCTTAAATGGATGATGGATATTGAATGCTTCCCTGTAGAGTGAATGTAGCTTATTAACACCAAGCATCTGATGAAAAAGTCAACTCTTGGTTTTACCCAGCACATTGTTCCTACTTTCCTTTATGAAAAGATGCGTAATGGTACTTTCAAGTTTGTCAAAACCAATATAAGTGCTTTTCTCAATTACTCCTTTTGTTTATTTCATTGGCTTTCTGCTTATCTTTGCTAAACAAAATGCAGAGAGGCCCTTTGAGACCCACTTAACCATTGCCCCTAACGTTAACCAAAGAACCCCAAAAGAGTTAACTGCTTAAAATCCACATGAGAGACAAGCTGTCGACTGCCATCGTTGATAGGTTTTAGGGATTAATTGAGCAGAAGTTCAGAGTGAGGAAGTAGTATTCTGGCTCTGACTTTATGTGGTCTTCTCAGTGTGGCTTCATTATCCCAAAATGAAAGTAGAAAATCTGTTCCTACTAAAAATAAATGGAGTAGATCATTTGAGTGTTTTATATAAAGAGAAAGACATGATGAAGGGTGACAAAGGAGTTGTGTTGAGAATTCAGGCCATCTGTGTCACTTGGCTATAGAGTCTACAACAGTAGGCATGGCCACCGAGGACACATCAAATAGGGAAATAAGAGGAGACCTAGGAGGGAGAGTAAAGCACATCAGGAGAGTTACAAATTGTCTAGGAGCAATCCCACAATGCTGCTACCATCCATTCCCCTGCCATCACCAAGACATGTAATCCCCATAATCTTAACATGCGCTTTCCAGATTTATTTAACCAAGAATACTGAAATCTGTTGCATGTGCAATAAACACACCTCAATGCTGTTTACCCTCTTCAATTGCAACTGCTATCAAAATTTAGAAAATAGACACCATTTGGCTATGTTACTTGGTTTTCTACTTGTTTCCAGGAAGAAACTATTCTTATTTTTGTACTTCTGTTTAAAGAACTATTTTCCACACCAGGCACACTTGGATCTTGAACCAAATTCAGCATCAGAAAGGCTAGATTATCATGGGGTGGAGAAAGTACAGTCAGTGCTCAGGGGTGCCGGATCATGATTTCTGCCTCTAACTCTCCAGGAATCCAGATAATGACTTTTCTTCAACAAATAGTGGCCTGTCAGCCAAGGGAAGGAAGTTTCAAAAGGGCCATAAGAACAAGCGGTGGGAAATGCATCCAAGGGGATGAGTGCTGAAAATAAAGCACTGAGTTTGCAGCTAAGTAAATATAGGTGTCTACCGGTGTAATTTAATGATTTAGGGTGAGCATAGAGTACATGGGCGATGCAGCAATAGAGACCTCAACTGTAACAAACTTACTGCTTCCAGTCTTGCCTAACTCCAATCTATTATCCAACCACTTCCAGAATATTATATCTGACCACTTTATTCTCCAACTAAAAGTCTTTCAGTGGCTTCCTATTTATTACACAGCATAGTATATATCTGTTATTAGTGTACCTATTTATCCTTCACTCCAACTGACCCTTCAAGCACCAACTCTTACATAAAACTTTTCCTGAATCAGCAGGTAGATTGAAAACCCTCTTATTTGTGCTTCTCTATAACCCAAGACACAATTTTCTCATATTACTGACAACATTCAATCGCATTTATATGTTTCCATGTTTACCTATCTCCATATACTGACCTCCTTAGGTCAAAGACACTGTCTAGTACATCGTAGAAAACCAATATTTAATTGTGGGATGAATGAGAGGGAATGAGAGAGAGGAATAAAGAATAAAGATGGATGAGTTAAACCTGGAAAAAAGAATATTTGCCTCCAAACAAGAGTGAAGGAGAGGAGGATAGGTAACAGGAAACAAACTAAGGTAATAATATAATAGGAAGCCAAGCAATAAAAAAGCAATCAAATATCAACTCCATGGAAAACTAAAATTCGTAAAGAAATATTGTGTACAGATAAGATGAACTTGAATGTGGTCTAAGCAATTGTAACTCTGTGTTTATCTCCAAATTTGCCTGGAACCATGACATCGACCCTTGGCCAGTAATGGGATAAAAGGTACTACCTACGGATTTATAATGTGCAGTTTGCATTCTGAAACTTCTCTAGTAGCACCCACTAGCAAGTTATCTGCATTGTTCCTTGAGAATGTAGGTTGATGGTCTGTACCTGCTTGAACTAGTTACACAGCCCGATTCAAGCTATTGACCAGTAGAGTAGGAAGATTCCTCAGGAAACTTGTGCTTGACTGCCCTAAGACCCCCATATCTCATACATATCTTGGCGAATCATGTTCTAATGACAAAGCACATCCTGTAAAATTGAGAAAGATCATGGGGGCTTTGCCTGGGAATCTCAAACCTCTCTAATGTTTGTCTGTGTTTTCTTTCTCCTGCTATATCATACCCTTTACCTTTATCAAAACCTAATTTAAGCATACCTTGTGGAGTCCTTTTAAAATAGTTCTCTGATCCTGTGTAATTGATGCATTTGGCACAGTGAGTTGAGTATTGAAATGACCTTTGTCTCTAATTGTAAACGTTAGCTAAGATTTTGTTTAAGGAAAAGAAAGATGAGGAGTGGGAGATGATGAACTTTTGATGATAGTCTGTCTCCTGGGTCACTTCTGGCTTGAGTCAGGCAAATGCTGCAACCACTGATGAAAAAAGAAGCATATCAATGGAACATGGAGGCGGTATATTCTGAACCAAGGGAAATAGCTACATGGGTTGAGAAAGAAATTCAGACAGAGGGGAAGTCAGCCAAGAATTTTGTAATTTCACTACTTTGAAAAAATGAAAGTAACAGAAAGAACTGAGGCTGCCAAGTACACCAAATAATGCCTGGTGATACTAAAGGGAAGAGAAAGTGTGCCGAAAGGGAATTGGGCAGGTATTTATTTTGCTCAGAATGTGACAGTCTGAATGAGGATCACTAAAAAGAGTATACAGGCTGCAGGGTGAGGAAACCAAAGACAAATGAAACGGGTATTCAGTCAAAGACCTAAGTCATTTGTGGAATGTTATAAACAGCATTCTGGGAAGTCTCTGCTAAAATTATGTTTATGCATTCAGATCCAAGAAGGTACTTCCCTTGCATTATATACTGATCAATGGAAGAGAATGTTGGTCTTATTCAGAATTCTCAATTAGTTGCAATTTTTACAGAGATGTGTTAGAGTCAAACTCGCAATCTGTAGAGGTGGATAAAGGCAAAGTACATAAAAAGTGTATAAACGAAAAATTAGATACTAAATAAAATAATCCTTCTAAAACCTCTGAAATGTTGAAAATACCAGCGACTGTGGATTGGTTATATGATGATACTGAATTACCCCCTAATTTTATGCCTCTGACTCAAGTGATGATTGATGTTGTAATTAAAGAGTTTCCAGATGCTTGGGCTCCTTATGTTACTCTACAAACAGATGAGCAGGATTCTGTAAGGGAAGCTTTCATTGACCTCCTGATTCAGATTCCATAAGTAGGGCTAAATGATGGGGAAAACAATTAGGATTATTCAGAAGAAAGGCAAAAAAGGATAAAATGGGTTTTAAAAAAGAAGCTAGAGATATTTAAACTGGGTAGAATATAGTCACATGATTAATTTTAAAAGATACAGAAAAGGAGGGGATAGATGGAGTAGCTACTAAAATTTTAATGGATCACTATAAGAGATTATATGATCAGGCTGCTTTACCAACTCCTCCATTTATCCTTGCCTTGATGAATTTTAAAAACCTAATGATGACATAAAAACAGAATCCGTAGTCTCTTTCAAGGCAGTGTTGTTTAAAACAGCAGGTGTTTAAAAAGAGGTTTATTCTGAATGACAAAATAGCCAGGGACTGTTGGTGCAATTTTAGAGCAGGCAGTCTGTCAGTTCAGGCAACCATAACAAAATACCATGGACTAGGGGCTCAAACAACAGACATTTATTTCTCACAATTCTGGAGACTGGAAGGTTAAGATCAAGGTGCTGGCCAATGTGCTTCTCTGGTGAGAGCTCTCTTCTGGCTTGCAGATGGCTGCCTTTTTGCTATATCCTCAAGTGGTGGCTTGAGAGAGACAGAGAGAGAAATAAATAAAGAGAGTAAAAGGTCTGGTCCATCTTCCTCTTCCTATAAGGACATGAATCCCATCATGGGAGCCCCACCCTCACGTCCTCATATAAACCTAATTATCTTCCAAAGGTCCCACCTCCAAATACTGTTGCACTGTGGGTTAGGGCTTCGACATATAAATTTGAAGGGGAAAATATTTTTTCCATAATAGTATCTAAGGCCATTTGCATTGGTATGCAAGGAAATCATCCAGGGTAGTAAAATAACATGATTGGAATTCCTAGACGCTGATACACAAAATCAGAATATACCTAAATCTGCTAATTAAAAGGTAAAAGGCAATGTAATTAATTTAGCAGGACATGGTAAAATATTCTAAAGTAAAAATATGGTTCAAAGTAGGAATTAATGAATGAAAGTTATGCAAGTTTGTTGCATAACTCCTACCAGAACATATTACTGAAATGAATATGATGTATGAATATGGGACTCTTGTCTTATCCAAACCAGTGGAAACAGAGATGACATACAAATCTGCTATTCATTCTCTTTTAATTTGGCACATTAGATGGTAACCTTTAGAACTACCTAAATCCAGTCAATTCATTAATATAAAGTAATATATTAGGTTGATGCAAAAGTTACTGTGGTTTTTGCTGTTAAGAGTAATGGCAGCTGGGCGCAGTGGCTCACACCTGTAAGCACTTTGGGAGGCTGAGGTGGGCAGATGATCTGAGGTCAGGAGTTCAAGACCAGCCTGGACAACATGGTGAAACCCTGTCTCTATTATAAATACAAAAAAAATAGCCAGGTATGGTGGCACATGCCTGCAATCCCAGCTAATCGGGAGGCTGAGGCACAAGAATCCCTTGAACCCAGGAGGCAGAGGTTGCAGTGAGCCTAGATGAGGCCACTGCACTCCATTCTGGGGACCAGATTAAGATTCTGTCCCCCTCCCAAAAACAAAAATCAGTAATGGCAAAAACCGCAATAACCTTTGTACCAGCCTAATAGGATACTGGGAAAGGAAGTAGGGGAAAAAATGAACATCAAGAAATTTTAGTTTTGATTAAAGATATGTTAGATAAAGATAAATTAGTATCCTCAAATTATTTGCTTAATAGTACAGTATAACATGTAAAGCTGATGGAGCCTGGAAGATGACTCAAGACTCTAGAGAACTGAGTAAAGAGTCATTTAATACCATCACTCAGGCTCTATATGGTGTTAAAAATTCAAGTTGTGCAACACGCTGAGGGAGATTGATATTCTATGATCAATTTGACCAGCGCTTCCTTTTAGATTTCTATTTTGAAAGAAAGTAAAAATCAAATGTGCACTCAGGTGAAATAGTCTCCAATACCTTTTTGTGCTCAATATGGGAGTATTTAAAGTATCTTCTTTATAGCTACAACCTGGTAGTAAGAAACATTGATTTGATTCCATCTAAACTACTGATATTCATTGCATCAATAATATAATGTTGATATCTAAATCTAGAAATCAAGCTAAGCATGACTTCCAAATGTTAATGGTATGACCACCAGGGAATACTCAAATCCTACTGAAATATAGGGTCCAGCATAACTGTTAAAATTTCTAGTAATTACATGGGGTAGAAATATTAGCATTCTTAGGCTGGGCACGGTGGCTCACGCCTGTAATCCCAGCACTTTGGGAGGCTGAGGTGGGCAGATCACCTGAGGTTGGGAGTTCGAGACTAGCCTGACTAACATGGAGAAACCCCGTCTCTACTAAAAATACAAAATTAGCCAGGCGTGGTGGCACATGCCTGCAATCCCAGCTACTCAGGAGGCTGAGGCAGGAAAATTGCTTGAACCCAGGAGGTGGAGGTTGCGGTGAGCAGAGATCACACCATTGCACTCCAGCCTGGGCAACAAGAGCTAAACAAAAAAGAAAGAGAGAAAGAGAGAAAGAAAGGAAGGAAGGAAGGAAGGAAGGAAAGAAGGAAGATTAGCTTTCTTCAGCCAATCATAATGAATTTTTCTCTGTCTAGCCCCAAAATTAAAATGAGTCACAAAGACTGGTTTCTGAAGAAATCACATACCAAATCTGTACATTTTATTAGCCCTTATTCACATAGTAACAAGGGAAAAAATTGAATTTAAATAATGCTTTGAACAACATTAAGCAGTCATGGAATCTGAACTAGAATATTACCTGAGGCTGCCTCAGAAGTAGCATAGCCCACAGATAGTAGAGTCCAGGGTAGAGTTAACACTTAATCTGGAAGTCAACTGCATTGCACTTTGCTGATTGTTGCCTTTTTAGTGAAAAAGTAAAATATAATTTCACTTAATAGACAGAATTAAGAGTTGTAGTTCTCATGGAACTAGATAATAAAAATAACATAGTATTGATTTATACCAATTCTTAGGCATTGGCCAATGGAGTAGCTATATGGTCCAGAAAGTGGGCCTTAGATGACCAGAAGGTAAGAGAAACCCCAGTGTGGTGAACTGCTATGAAAAACTTTATGGAAGTGTAAAGGAAACAAGGTAGGGTAGGCTGCTGCCCATTAAAAAATAAAACAAGAACAACAAATTTTGAATTCAGAATGGTACAGAAAGCAACAAGTAGTTACTGTGTGTGCTCTTGAGTATGCAAAATGATTAGTCACAGAGGTAATCGATGAATTAACAACAACAAAAAGGTGCATCCCACTCCATGCTCAGATGCTCAAAAATTGACTAATAATTGTTCTGTTTTTAACATTAACTTCAGAGGCTAAAAGCAAGTATGGGTTGTCTATTGGCAAAATCCAGGCAAGCTCATAGCTGGAAAATGCATTACATTGATTTATTGCTTATGATTTTAGGTATATACTTATGGGTCTTGACCAAAGGGATACTCATTCAAGATCTGAAAATGCATACCAGGTAACTGAATCAATGTCTCTAACACTATTAGAGGCCTTGGAAAAAAATATGTGATTTCAGTTTGTGCCTCCAACTTACACATCACTAATCAAGGAACCCATTTTGCTGCAAGTACAACAGCAGATTAAGACATAACATATACAATAAAATTATCATATAATTTTCCATCTACAAATTAATAAATATAGTGATAATTGGAGTGTGAAAATAAAATATATGCTTATTAAAGGAGTCAGGTCAAAAACATGGCAGAACAGGAAGCTCTGGACCCTCCTTTTTCCAGTGAACATACTGATTCAATAACAATTTCCTGTATGAGCTATTCGAAGATCAGTTGAGAGGCTCCTGTGTCCTGGGCAAGCACAAAACCAGCTGCATTAAAGATGGTTTAAATTGACTATTTACCACACTCTCTTACTGTAATTCTTTCCCCTGGCAAAGCACCACATGACTGGAAGTAAATTGCCAGTTCCCAGCTTCTCCCTGGGGAAGAAAGGAGAGGCCTGGACTGTGTATCCAATGTTCTGACTTTTCAAAGGTCCGCAGAAGAGACTTGTTTCTGTGTTGCCCGAATATGACAGGTGACAAAAGGACCTATTCTCCAAGATATGTCATATGTTAGATCAAGTCTTAACAAATTTAAGAAGACTGAAGTTATATTAAATATCTTTTCCAACCACAATGGCATAAAGCTAGAAATTAACAGAAAAAAACCCTGGGAATTTACAATGTAAAAATTAAACAGCATCCTCTTGACAACCCATGAGACAAAAAAGAAATCAAAAGGATAACTAGAAAATATCTTAAGACAAATGAAAATGGAAACACACCATACCATTGTGTTTCAGCCAAAGCAGTATTAAGAGGGAAATTTATAGTGATAAATACTGACATTAAAAAATAAGAAAGATCTTCAATAGACGCAGAAAAAGTATTTGACCAAATTCAGCATCCTTTCATGATTAAAACCCTCAGCAAAATCAACATAGAAGGGACATATCTTAACTCTACAAAAGTCATCTATGACAAACCCATAGCCAACATAATACTGAATGGGAAAGGTTGAAAGCATTCCCTCTGAGAACTGGAACAAGACAAGGATGCCCACTCTCACTGCTTCTATTCAACATAGTACTGGAAGTCCCAGCCAGAGCAATCAGACAAGAGAAAGAAATAAAGGGCATCCAAATCAGTAAAGAGGAAGTCAAACTGTCGCTGTTTGCTAATGATATGATTATATACCTAGAAAACCCTAATGACTCCTCCAAAAACCTCCTAGAACTAATAAATGAATTCAGCAAAGTTTCAGGATACAAAATTAATGTGCACAAACCAGTAGCTCTACTATACACCAACAGTGACCAAGCTGAGAATCAAATCAAGAACTCAACCATTTTTACGATAGCTGCAAAAAAATTAAAATACTTAGGAATATATCTAACAAAGAAGGTGAAAGACCTCTGCAAGGAAAACTACAAAACACTGCTGAAATAAATCACAGACAATGCAAACAAATGGAAACACATCCCATGCTCATGGAAGGGTAGAATCAATATTGTGAAAATGACCATAGTGCCAAAAGCAACCTACAAATTCAATGCAATTCCTATCAAAATACCACCACTATTCTTCACAGAGAAAAAAACAATCCTAAAATTCATATGGAACCAAAAAAGAGCCCACATAGCCAAAACAAGACTAAGCAAAAAGAACAAATCTGGAGACATCACATTACCTGATTTCAAACTATACTATAAGGCATAGTCATCAAAACAGCATGGCACTGGTATAAAAAATAGCCACATAGACCAATGGAACAGAATAGAGAACCCAGAAATAAAGCCAAATGCTTACAGCCAACTGATCTTTGACAAAGCAAACAAAAACATAAAGAGACCCAATTCAACAAATGGTGCTAGGATAATTGACAAGGCACACGTAGAGAAATAAAACTATATCCTCATCTCTGACCTTATACAGAAATCTACTCAAGATGGATCAAGTACTTACATCTAAGACCTGAAACCATAAAAATTCTAGAAGATTGCATCGGAAAAAAACCCTTCTAGACATTGGCTTAGGCAAGGATTTCATGACCAAGAACCCAAAAGCAAATGCAACAAAAACAAAGATAAACAAATGGGACTTAATTAATCTAAAAAGCTTCTGCACAGCAAAAGAAACAATGAGTAGAGTAAACAGACAACCCACAGAGTGGGGAAAAAATCTTCACAATCTATACATCTGACAAAGAACTAACAATCTATATATCTGACAAAGATATCCAGAATCTACAAGAAACTCAAAAAATTAGAAAGAAAAAAAATGATTCCATCAAAAAAGTGGGCTAAGGACATGAAAAGATAATTCTTAAAAGAAGATATACAAATGGCCAACAAACATATGGAAAAATGCTCAACATCACTAACTCTCAGGGAAATGCAAATGCAAATCAAAACCACAATGTAATACCACCTTACTCCTGCAAGAATGGCCACAATCCAAAAAATCAAAAAATAATAGATGCTGGCATGTATGTGGTGAAAAGGGAACACTTTTACACTGCCGGCGGGGAAGGTAAACTAGTACGACCACTATGGAAAATTGTGGAGATTCCTTAAATAACTAAAAGTAGTGGTCTATTTCCAGGCAACCAGTGACCAGAGCGGAGAACTTGCCCCAGACCATGAGCCTCCCTCCTGAGAAAGGAAGCCAACTTACATGAGCCAACCAACATCTGCTCCCTAAAAACCTATTGAAATAAAAAATATTTTTTTAAAAAGAAAAGATCTAAAAGTAGAACTACCCTTTGATCCATCAATCTGACTACCGGATATCTACCCAGATAAAAAGAAGTCATTATACAAAAAAATATATTTGCACACACATTGCACACAATGTTTACAGCAGCACAATTCACAATTGAAAAAATATGGAACCAACCCAAAAGCCCATCAGTCAAAGAGTGGATAAAGAAATTGTGGTATCTGTATACCATGGAATACTACTTAGACATAAAAAGGAGCAAAATAATGGCATTTACAGCAACCTGAATGGAATTGGAGACCATTACTCTAAATGAAGTAACTCAGGAATGGGAAACCAAACACCATATGTTCTCACTTACAAGTAGGAGTTAAGCTATGAGAATGCAAAGGCATAAGAATAATGCAATAGACTTTGGGGACTCAGATGAAAGCATGGAAGGGGGGTGAGGGATAAAAGACTACAAATTGGGTACTCTGTATACTACTAGGGAGCTAGGTCCACCAAAATATCAGAAATCACCACTAAAGAACATATTCATGTAACCGAACACCACTTGTTCCCCCAAAACCTATGGAAATAAAAAATAAAAATAAGAAAGATCTTGGCTGGATGCAGTGGCTCACACCTGTAATCTCAACACTTTGGGAGGCTGAGGCAAGCAGACATCTTGAACCCAAGGAGTTCGAGACCAGCGTAGGCAACATAGCAGGACCTCATCTCTACAAGAAATACAAAAATTAGCCAGGTGTGGTAGCATGCACCTGTAGCCCCAGCTACTCAGGAGACTGAGGTGAGAAGATCATTGAGCCCAGTAGGTCAAGGCTGTAGTGAGCAATGATCATGCCACTGCACTCTAGCCTCAGAGAAAGAGTGAGACCCTCTCTCAAAAATAAAAATAAAATAAGAATGATCTCAAAAAAAAACTTAATATTACATCTCAGAAAGAACAAAGTCCAGAGTAAGCATAAGGAAGGAAATAATACAGTTTAGAGCAAAAATAATTAATGAATCAATGCCTGCAACATTATTAGAGGCCTTGAAAAAATATATATAATTCAATTTGATTAGTTACAAAAGAAATAGAGAGAATGGAAAACAACAGAAATAAATCAATGAAATGAGGAGTTGATTTTTAAAAGATCAACAACATTGACAAACCTTTAGCTAGACTAAAAAAATAGAGAAGAATCAAACAAATAAAATCAGAAATGAAAGAGGAGATGTTACAGCTTATGCCACAGAAATATAAAATTGGTCATAGGAGACTACTATGCACAATTAGATGCCAAAGAATTAGATAACCTAGAAGAAATGGAAAAATTCCTTTTCCATTTACATATACATCCTACTAAGACTGTAGCATGAAAAAAGAGAAAATGTGAACAGACCTCTAGCTAGTAAGAGTATTTAATCAGTAATCAAAAACCTCCCAACAAAGAAAAGCCCAGGTCCAAAATGTCTTAGTGGTGAATTCTACACAATATTTAAGGAACTAACATTATTGTCCTCAAACTATTCCAAAAAAGTTGAAGAGGAGGGAAAGTTTTCTAACTCATTTTATGAGGTAGAGATTACTCTGAGATGAAAGCCAGATGAAAATATTAGAAGAAAATAAAAATTATAAGCCAATATCCCTGATGAATATAGATGCAAAAATCTTCAACAAAATACTATCAAATTGAATTCAATAGCACATTTAAAAAATCATAAATTAAGACAAAAAATTTATCCCTGGTATGCAAAGATGGTTGAATATATGCAAATTAATCAATGTGATACATCACATTAACAGAACAAAGGACAAAAATCACATGATCATCTCAATACATGCAGAACAAGCAATTAACAAAAGTCAATACCTTTTACAACAAATATAACTCAACAAATTAGGAATAGAATGATA
This sequence comes from Gorilla gorilla gorilla, assembly GCF_029281585.2. Classification (NCBI taxonomy): domain Eukaryota; kingdom Metazoa; phylum Chordata; class Mammalia; order Primates; family Hominidae; genus Gorilla; species Gorilla gorilla. The sequence continues at coordinate 97,635,565 of NC_073235.2, forward strand.
CCAACTCAACATAATAAAAACCATATATGAAAGTCCATAGCTAACATCATAATCAATAGTGAGAAACTGAAAGTTTTTTTGTAAGGTCAGAAACAAGGCAAAAATACCCACTCTCACCACTTCTATTCAACATAGTCCTGGTAGTCCTAGCCAGAGCAATTAGGCAAGAAAAGGAAATAAAAGGCATCCACATAAGAAAGAAAGAAAGAAAGAAAGAAAGAAAATTACCTCTGTTCACAGATAATATGATCTTACATGCAGAAAACCCTAAAGATTCCACACACAAAAGAAGATTGTTAGAACTAATAAATGAATTTAGAAAACTGACAGGATACAAAAATCAGTTGTATTTCTATAAACCAACAACAAAAATCCAAAAAGGAAATTGAGAAAAAAAAAACCAATTTACAATATCATCAAAAAGAATAAAATACTTAGGAGTAAACTTAACAAAGGAAGTAAAATACTTGTATACTGAAAACTACAAGGACAATTATTTAATGTGATAGATATTGCAATTACACTGATTTGATTTTAACAAATTATAGGAATGTATAAAATTATCACATGTATCCCCAAAATATGTACAGCTATTGTGTCAATTAAAAAATAAAATAACTATAAAATATTGATAAAAGTAGACACAAATGAATGAAAAGACATCCATATTCAATGATCAGAAGACTGAATACTGTTAGTGTCTGTACTAACCAAAGAAATACACAGGTTCAATGCAATCCCTACCAAAATCACAGTGGCATTTTAGAAAAATAGAAGAAAGAATTCTAAATTCCATGTGGAACCAGAAAAAAACCTGAATAGCCAAAATAATTGTAGGAAAGAAGAGCAAACCTTGAGGCATCATGGTTTCTGACTTCAAAACATATTACAAAACACAGTCACTACAGAGGGTGTTCCTGGCATAAAAGAGTCATCTAGAACAATAGAACAGAATAGAGAGCCCAGAAATGAACCCACACTAATGCAGTCAACCGATCTTCCACAAAAATGCCACGAATACACACAAGGAAAGGATAACTCAAGGATAATGGTGTTGGGGGAACTGGATACACACATGCAAAAGAATGAAACCGGACCCTTACCTTGCACTATAGAGAAAAATCAAATCAAAATGAATTAAAGACTTAAACATAAGACTTGAAACTGTGACACTCCTGAAAGAAAATATAGAATACAAGCTTTATGACACTGGTCTTGGCAATAATTTCTTGGCTATGACACCAAAAGCATAGGCGTTTGTAGTATGGTCCCAAACTTGAGACCACCTCAAACTGAAAAGCTTCTGCACAGCAAAGGAAACAAGCAACAAAGTGAAAAAGCAACCTATGGGATAGGAAAAAATAGTTGTAAACCCCTTATCTGCTAAAAGAATAAAACCCAATATATAAGAAACTCCTAATTTAATAGCAAAAAGCCAAATAAACCAATTTAAAAAATGAGCAAAGGTCTTGAATAGACAGACATTTCTCCAAAGAAGACATACAAATGGACAAGAGGCATATGAAAAGATGCTCAACATCACTAATCATCAAGGAAATGCAAAAACAAACCACAGTGAGATATCATTTCACACATTACAATGGGCATTTTCAAAAAAATAATAATAAGTGTTGGCGTGGAAAGGGAGAAACTGGAATCCTTGTGCACTGTTGGAATGTGAAATGGCATAACAGCTATGGAAAACGGTATGAAGCTTCCTCAACAATTTATAAATAGAAATACTACATGAACCAGCAATCTCATTTCTGGGTATTTATTCAGAAAGATTGGAATCAGGATCTCAAAGATATATTTGCATTCTCATGTTCATTGTGGCATTACTCATAATAGCCAAGATGTGGAAGAAATCAATAAGTATCAATCAACAGATGAATGGATAAATAAAATGTGGTATATATACACAACAAAATTTTATTCAGCTTTAGCAAAAAAGAAACTGTTATCACATATGATAGCATGAATGAGCCTTAAAAATATTATGCTAAGTGAAATATTCAGTCACCGAAGGACAAATGACTGTGTGATTCCTCTTATATGAAGTATCTAAAGTGGTCAAACTCACAGAAGCAGAAAGTAGAAGGGTGGTTGCCATGGGATAGGAGGAGCGAAAAATGAAAAGTTGCTGCTCAACAGCTACGCAGTTTCAGTTATGCAAGACAAAAAACTTTTAGAGATCTACTGTACAACATGGTGCTTGTCATTAATAATACCCTATTGTACACTTAAAATTTTTGAGGGTGTTCTCATGTTTTGTGCTTTCTGTCACAATTTTTTAAATGTGTTTACTAAATTGGGGGATGATAATGCACTGAAGGAATGAATTGCAAGATCAAATGAATGTTTGTTATATTTAATATACATGAAAGTGGAATTATTATTGGATAGATAGTTGAAATAACATTGGAATATAGGGGAAAATATGGGGAAAACATAGAAATTTATTGAAACATCTTACCTATTTCTAAATTTTTTTCTTTTTCTTTAATTGATTCTGTAGTGCCAGGACCTGAATTATATTTATGAGTTCCAAAGTAAGGATCAATTATTAAGTAGTTTCTCTTTCCATGCCTAATCTGGGATTAACAATTACTATCTCTGTCCTACTCAGTGGACAAGATAGTCATTTTAAGTTTTTACTTATGCAACACTACTCCATATGACTGGAAACGAATGAAGGGGAAAGTGATGGTCAGACTCACATTGCTGGCTGGTTATATAGGTCAGTCCTCCTTCTGAATCTGCTAATATTACCTACAGAGGGAAGTCTGGTTGAAAATAAAATGGGAATATGAGGAAATGATTGTTGATGGAACATAAACCTATAAATGGATAATAAAGGAAAGATAAATTTACCTTGGTAACTTATACGTAGGTGAGAATAAAAGAATAATATTATCTTTCTACAATATTAACAGATTCCCATAAAGTGGAGCTATTTTCTGGCAGAAACCTCCTCCTTTGTTTGAAGCTGAAAGTCCATGAAGGATGCAAGTGGATTTAAGAAACAAGTAATCTCAAGTTACATATGCGATGCATCTCCATGACATTATTGACATGTAGATGAACACTTGAAATAATTCTCATGTAGCTTTATCTTCTGGCTCCCATTTTATAGGATATACTTACTAAAGAGAACAGACTACTTTTGAGAGGTAACATACAAGAACATTTGCCCCTGCCCCCCAATATAATCACCACAGATTTTCAAACAAAAGCTTGTAAGATGCATAATTTATTCTGGTGATGGAAGCAATAGAAACTGGATAGTTAAATTAAGTTTTCAGAGACAATACTGATATCTTGAGACATATGTCAGCAATAGCATCTTCATGAGATCAGTTCAGTGGAATGACAATCAAGCCCTTCTGGAGATTCTTTGAGGTACATAGTCTTCTTTAACAAACTCCCTTTTTGCTTAAATTAGGCAGAGTTGTTTTTATCACTTGAAATTAAAAACCTTGAGTATTACCAAATTACATATTTAAAGGGAGGAGGCTGTTAAGTATAGGCCCTAAAATGTGGAATTGGATGAATACAGAAAGTAGGACAGAATTAAATTGGCACCACACCATCCAGGCAAGAACATGGAGAATCTTACTACATGACAATGAGATATTTGATTCAATGATTGCCCATACCTAAAGATACAGACATAAGGTTCAAGAAATCACAGTGGAGGCTATAAAAGCTGGGAAATTGGTAGGAAAAACACAGAACACTAGGCTTCATTTGTTATTTCGTAGAGTTTTCAGTAAAATCAATATGGCACAAGAAAGAGACAGTCTGAAGGTCACCACTGTGGAATTAGAGAGAGAAAGGAAATACAGAAAGAAAATTTCTTTCTTGAAATTGAGATTGGCAGGGCCAGGTAATGGGAACAGAGAATAAAGAAGACACTTAGCAGAAGAAAAAATTCAAAAAATTCTTAGTCTCTACTAGACAGGGAGGCAGTGGGAAGCCAGGATGAAATTCAGAGTGGGGCCTCCCAACCAAGGAAAGTGACTCAGTATCATAGGAAATGACTATTGTAAATGCATCAGTGAAGGCAAGATCTGGGCCATTTACTACTTAACACACCATGAAGAAAATCCAAAGTAATGATTACATTTCTTCACTCTAAAATACTTCATACTGCTTGACTTGCATAAAAATCAAACTTATTAAGTGGCTAATCTTTGAGGTTGAATCTGAAAGAAATGACACAGCATAGTCATGAGCTCAATCTAAGTAGCCAGACTTGATTTCAAGTCACATATGACACTCACCTCTCTGCTCTCTCTAAACTTCAGTTTTCTAATCTGTACATTAGGGGTTGTCCTTAAAATTTATATGGGAATTAATTAAAATGAGGCACAAAACCAACAAAGCACATTTCCAGACACATAGCAAGCACTGAATAACTATTATTATGGGTTCTTATTGCAAAACATTTAGATAGAGCATGAATCTTAAATTAAGGTTAATGAATATGGTGAAAACTGTCATTTGGAAGTTTTAAAGACATGTTCTTAACTAAAAGATTATATGATTATAGCTCTTTTCCGCTACAGCTAATAACAGAAGGTTCACAGGAACACTCCGATAGTCAATTTGATGTTTAGATCATGATTAAATAAATAACAAAAATATGGATTTCAAATATATGTTGTAATATAGTTTGAATATTTGTCCCCTCCAAATCTCATGTTGAAATATGATCTCCAGCATTGGAGGTAGGGCCTGGTGGGAGGTGTTTGGGTCATGGGGGCAGATCCCTCATGAATGGTTTGGTGTCATCTGGTGGTGCTGAGCGAGTTTTCACCGTTACATACCATGAGATTGGATTGTTAAAAAGAGCCTGGCACCTCCTCCCCTCTCACTTGCTCCCTCTCTTGTCATCTGATCCACTGGCTCCCCTTAGTGTTCTTCCATGAGCAAACACTTTCTGAGGCCTCACCAGAAGCAGATGCTGATGTCATGCTTCTTGTACAGCCTACAAAATTGTAAGCCAAATAAACTTTTCTTTATAAATTACCTAGCCTCAGGGTATTTAGCAATGCAAAATGGACTAACACAAGTAGTAACAAAGGTAATCAGGAATTTGTCACATAATAAGAAATATTCAAGGGAAAATATCCTCCTACAGGGGGCAAAATAAAACTTGATTGAGAATCTCCTCTCACAACGTAATGAAGTTCATTGTTCATTTTACAAAGACAAAACAGCAAATATAAGTTATCCGTGGTTAAAAAAAAATGGGCAAACTTTATGACACAGACTGAATATACAAGTCTACTCCTAACTCTGTTCCCACCTTACCAACCCTAAATTGGTACTAAGGAAAGAAAATAAATGAAGAAAAGTTTAAGAATCCTGATTAATACAATACCCATACTCCTTTCTTACATTCATTGGAGAAAAATATATTAAATATGGGTTTTTACTCTGCAGAAAAACAAAGAAAAGCTATCAAACATTAAAATTCCTCTCTATCACCACATGTTCTTAGTAGAGCAAGATAAACAGAGATCCTCACTTTGGTATCTCCAGACAAGGAGAAAAACAGATGGGGAAGAAAAATCACATGACCACCAATAAACTGTGACTCAGGAGAACTGAAGAGAATACATAAAACAAGCTTGCTGAAGGAACAAGAAGCTAATAGATAAACGGTGTTTCAATGGAACTATATAAAACAATGAAAAGAAACTTTACCTACATTCATCAGTATGAAGGAATCCCATAAACATAACATTGAACTAAAGAAGAAAATTCATTAAGGATACACACAGTTTAATTTGATGTTTTTCAGGAGTGTGGGAATAGTTTATGATATACATACATTAAAATTTTTTATTTTAACACATACAAATGTGCATTTACTTACCTATATGTTAATGTAGGGTTATAGATTTTTTTTCTGGTGTGAGTCTACAGATTAGTTCTTCACTTTTTAAATCATTGATAAAATATCTAATGATGAACAAAAATTTCAAAACAACTATGAAGCAAACTGGGTATATATAGACTATCAGTTAATCTGGTAGGCTGTTTGAGTACAAGTCAGTTAAGTAAATGGCATACAATAAAATTGAAAGTATCTGTTCACAGTAAATGAAGAGGAAAATGACAGAGAGACCAAAAAAACTAGAAAAATGATCATCAACTGAGTGACACAGACAATGATGATTCAATAAAAAATATTTAGCCTTCCTGCAATATTGAACTCAGAGCAGAAAAAGCATTTAAATACATAATTTTAAAACTTCTTCCTTAAATAAAGAAAAATTTAAATCTTCCAATAGAAGCATATGGCAGTATATGGAAGGAAAAACTAATGTAAAATAATCAGCAGGGATTTTTAAAAGATCTTTTCAGTCATACTGAATTTCTATAACAAGAAATATTTCCTGAGACATTGAAGTAGGAAGAAAATAAAGAGTCACTTAAGAGTAAAAAATTAAGCCGGGCTCAGAATACTACAAATAATGTTCAAGTCCAAAAGATAATACAGCAAAAATGTTCACAAATTTCTGTGGTGATTAAAATATGAGCCAAGAATTTTAGACCCAGCTAAATTGTCCCCCTAGAACATAGATGTTCCCAGACATTAAAGAATTCAAGAAAATAACACTGACTATATATGAATATAAAACTAAAACTAAACAAATGAGAGAATTACATTTCAAAAATATATCAATGATATAAAATTTGACAAGACAGTAATGCATTCTTAATGTCTTTTATAATTTTTTTTCTTAACTTAAAAATAGATCTTTTAGAAACTAATAATCTATATGATGGAAAACAAGCTCACCTACTCCTTTAGTTTGTATGTTTCTTTTTCTTGTGCTAAATTCAAGTAAAATTAAAATTAACATATTTTATTGTTAAACAGTATTTGGTTAACAATAAAATCTCATTTTTTATAAAACTATTATTTCTATCCAGCATTTTTTGTTACAATGAATGAAAAAAAATCTGAAATTATAATTACTTAATGTGAACTCAACTGTTATTTCTGGATGGAGAAATTTTTTTTCTGTGAAGTGTGAACTCTTTGTAATGCATTTTAATGCCTTTGTAATGTGTTTTACAAAGACAGTAACATATTCTTAAAAAAATGAAAGTTGAAACAGAAAATTGTAGATGCAACTTGAAGATAACATTTGCCTAGCCACTTTGACCTTTGCTCTAACAAAATCTTTCATGTTCAGTATTACTTAGCAGATAAAAACCCTATATCTGACTGCACAACAAACACACCATGAATTTTTAAAATAGTAATAAATTAATTTTAAAAGGCAGAATGTCATGTTAGCGGCCAAACCAGTTGAAGAATCTTAGAAAAAAATTTCCCTCATTAATCCCCTGTCGAGCAAAAGTACTAATTGATTCTAGAAGAAAAGTTGGTGAAGAAAGAAAGGAAATGATTTTAAAAGACTCAAGGCTCTGCTCTCTCACAAATCATATAAATGATTATTATTCTGCATGATACAGACTCAATGATTATAATGTGATCTGTTAAGGACACTATTGTATTTCTCTGATGGGTACAGAATTTTCTAGTATACCTAAGGTTATAAGGCTCAGTGGGGGCCTTCTACTACTAAAGCAATATATAAATGCAATATATAATCTTGTATTTGAATGTTTAAAAAAATTAAATTTGTCCTAAAAAATTAAATGGTCCCTTTCATAAGTAAAAAAATAAAAGAAAACTAGTTTAAGCTAAAAAAAGAAACTTCATAATGTACACCCTGTCAAAACAAAAGTTGTAGTAGTTTCAAGTTTGAGGAAAAAAAAGAACACTTTTTTATGGAGGGCAATTATTTCTTCCCATCTCCAAATAAAGATAAGGCTTTCTTTTGAATGATCTGTTTATTTGTGGAGTTGAGTTAAATTTATATTTAAATTGTTTTATTTGTAAATATAATTAAATAATGGTAAATTCTTGAAATGAGTTACCTGGAAAATTGAGTGACCTTCAATTAAAAAAATAAAATCTTACCAAAGAATGACACTGATGTGGATTGGCTCTGTGTCCCCTCCCAAAACCCATCTTGAATTGTAATCCCCATGTGTCAAGGGAGAGATCTGTAATCCCCAGGTATTAAGGGAGGGAGGTGATTGGATCATGGGGGTGGTTTCTCCCATGCTGTTCTAATGATAGTGAGTGAGTTCTCATGAGATCTGATGGTTTCATAAGGGGCTCTTCTCTCTTAGCTTTCTCTTCCCTCTCGCCTGCCACCACGTAAGATGTGCCTGCTTCCCCTTCCACCATGACTGTTAAGTTTCCTGAGGCTTCCCCAGCCATGTGGAACCGTGAGTCAATCAAACCTCTTTCCTTCATAAATTACCCAGTCTCAGGCGTAGCGTCTTTATAGCAGTGCGAAAATGAACTAATACAGACACCCATCCAGATCTGAGGTCTTTGTGAACCCCTGCAAATCTAGTTAACACTTGACCTCTGCTGTCTTCAGTCTTATTATTCCAAATATGATTTTAAATCCAGTTGCATTTCCAAATCTGTAGTAACACATAGCACTGTTTTTTACAAGACCCACCTAAAGTTATTTCAGCTATTTCAGTGGAAAACGAAGACTTTTAGTAATATGATCTAATAACTATTTCCTTTAGTTTGTAATCCTCTTGTTATTAAAATGAATTATGCAGCAAAATATGCCTCTACCTTCTCTCTTTTCAAATAGGACCATTTCTTCTATTTTCTTTTTTTTTTCTCAGTTAGTATGGCACATCTTTTTTTTTATGGTTACAGATTTTATTTTATTCTTTTATTATTATTATTATACTTTAAGTTTTAGGATACATGTGCACAACATGCAGGTTTGTTACATATGTATACATGTGCCATGTTGGTGTGCTGCACCCATTAACTTGCCATTTAGCATTTCTTCTATTTTCTGTTTCTATCAGCCTATGAACTTGTTCTTCCTGAAAGGGCCATATAAAATTGAAAGAGTAAATCATTATTGTTCTTCTTGTTTTAAAGTGAGTCAACATTATTCTAATTCAAAGCTACCAGGATGGTATACCAACAAACAGCACCAATGACATCCACCAGTTAGTATCCACAAGCAACTATAGTGATTAACCTAAATAAACTGGAATCGCAAATTGCCATATCTAATTATTTCATAGTACTTGTTACCTATTTGGATAAAAAAGTTTAAAATGTACTTTGAGTTAGTTATTTTTCATCAAATAATTAATTATTTATATTCTTGAATATTTAAATTGTTTCCATTTTACAAGTAATTATTGTTTTATTAAAATAAATTCCTAAGATTTAAAATGCTTATTATTATATTCACATTTTTAAGACTTATACATAACCAAATATAAGACATATACATTACTCAGAAAAACAATATAGAGCTCTGGTTTCTTCAAATCCTAGATAACATTGGACAGGACATAATTCTTCATCTTTAATACTATATTCAATATTTTATTATATTTAATAATACTTTTAAAATATAAAAATATTTTGTCAAGATTTGAGCATTCTGATATACCATAAATCTTGCTTTTGCCACTGTATTCTTTATTTTTTCCTTATATAGAATTACTGTGCAAATTTTGTATTTTTAATCTTGATATTTTATGTTAAATTATACATCTAGGTATCTAAATAATATAATCATTTTTATGTATATAGGTAAATGTTTTATCGTGCTTCTATTGTGTCTAACTGGAATTTACATATTTCAAAATAAATTAAAAGAAACGAAAAAAGTTTTCTGGTGTGAGAAAAGTATAGCATCAATTTGTTATACCAGGTATGCATTGATAGTACAGCTTTAATCAATTTCATGTGCTTCTTTAACTTTCAAATATTAATTGCAAACTTATAAAGTCAGATACTGTGCTAGGAACTGGATTTAGAGCAATACCAAACACAGGCACAATGTCTTCCTGAACAAAGTTGGAAGAGGAAGGAAGACATTACTCAAATAATCAGACCAATGAAAGGTAAAATGGTATTTTTGACAGATGCTACAAGTTTATACACAATTCTATGAGGATTTATAAAATGGGTATTTAACCTAGAAATTATTTCCTATTTATTTATAAGAAACTACTGTAATTTATTTTTTGCCTAAAACTAAAACCTAGCCACAGCTCAAACATTTGTTTCCTATAGCAACCATCTATGAAATGATGTGGTCCACGTTTCTTACATTTTAGATATCTAGCCTGGGCAACATGGTTATACCCTGCCTCCAAAAAAATACAAAAAAAAAAAACTGCTGGGCATGCTGGCACACGCCTTCAGTCCTAGCTTCCCTGGAGGCTGAGGTGAGAGGATCTCTTGAGCCCTATGGGTTGGGAGGAGGTGAGGCCACGTGGAGGCTGTAGTGAGCCATGACCATGCCATTGCACTCCAAACTGGGCGATGGAGTGAAAAAAAAAAGAAAGAAAAGAAAAGAAAAAGAAAAAAAAAGAAAAGGAAAAAGAAAATCTTCTTAGTTCAAATCTGACCTAAGTGCAAGTGTAGCATGAAGAAGAATTTGGATAAAGAAAACAAAATGCTCCCCTGAAAGTCTGACTAAAAATATTTACATGTAAATTGAGCACTGCCAAAAGAGAAAAATTTTCATTGAAATGGTAATGCAATGAATTTTGTAACACAAAAGCAATAGAATTCATATACAGATGATCCCCAACTTATAATGGTCGGACAGGATTTTTTTATTATACAATGGTGCAAAGGCAATAATGCATTCTGTGGAAATCATGCGTCTAATTAGAATTTTGATCTTTTCTGGGGCTAGCAATATGCAGTATGATAATCTATCACAATGCTGGACAGCAGCAGCCAGCCATAGCTCCCAGTCAACCACAAAATCACTAGTGTTAACAACTGATAGTCTACAGTGGACTGTGTTGCCAGATGATTTTGCCCAACTGTAGGCTAATGTAAGTGCTCCTCAGCACGTTTAAGGTAAGCTAGGCTAAGCTATGATGCTTGGTAGGCTAGGTGTATTAAATGCATTTTTGACTTATAATATTTTCAACTTACAATGGGTTCATCAGGACATTCTAACCTCATCATAAGTTCAAGAGCATCCATACTCTTAAAAGAGAAGACTTATTCAAACGTTAAAGAGTAGACAAAGTAAGGGAAAATCTTATGCAATAAAAACTACTCTCTTTAAACTCTTTTGGGAACTTAAAAATCTATCGGGTATAAATTCACTACTGTAAATACAACATCATTTTTAAAGATGATGAAAGTATCTTAAATGTAATGAGCAGATAATAAAACTGTGTATCTCTTTGAGATTTTATTGTTAATTAGAGTTAAATGTAAAACAATTCCTAAAATAGACATGGTACTTTAAATATTTAAATAACTTAAAAGAAGACTAAAAAATAAAATCATAAATGCATCCTTTTAAGCCTTTTTCTCCAGTGTTACTCTTAAACTTGCAAATGAATCAGATCTCCTTATCAACCAAAACATCATAATTTAGAGCTTTTTGTTTGTTTACCTTTTCCTACTTATACTGCAATTTTAAAAGTTAAGTTGCTATCAGGAGGAAACCCAAAATTGAGTAGAAGAAGTAGTTTCCTACTTCTCATTCAAATTCTGTTCCAAGATTGGCAGGCAGTTGCTCCATTCTCTTAAGTCACTCATCATCCAAGTGACTTTTATCACGTTTCTCTTCCATCTCGTGGTTATGGTTCTTACCTGCATTGTCAAAGCTGGGCTTCAGGTATATCCATGTCCAGCTAACAAGAAGGCAAGTGTGGTTGTGTACCTCCAGTGCTTTAAAACACAGTCCCAAAAGTAACATAGGTTATTTCTCCTCCAGTTCCACTGAGAATAACTTAGTCACATAACCATATTGCAGGAAAGAGAGAGCTTGGAAACAGTCTCCAGCTGGTGGGCAAATGCCTAACTATAACTTTATTTCTTAAAAAAAAAAAAAGGGAAACATATATAGGAGCACATTTAGCAGTTTCCCCCATGAAGCTCCCTTATACTAAATGTAATCATGCTTAAAATATGTATCTATCATCAGATAGGTTACCTTTTAAAAGAAAAACAACACCATGATTTGCCACTTACCATCTTATTTTTGTCACCTAACATGTTCATTCGTTCTATAAATATTTATTGAGGAGCCATTATTTATTGGTACAGTAATAGGTGTGTAGGACATAAAGAATTATATATCAGAGTCCTAGACTTCGAGAAGTTTGCCATCTAATTGAAATTGACACTGCCAATTGCTGTGGCAGGTGATTTAACAAGTTTGCCATTGAAAGAGTTTAAAATATATCACTCTACCATATTAAGTATTTAGGTTAAAGGCACTTAAAAAAATCAAATGCAAAAGAATCAATCTGAACTTTGTGCTGTTTCTTAAAAGCAGAAGATGAAATTCCCATATGAAAGATGCCCCCCTATACTAGAAAGATACAACATACTTATCCTCAAGGACAATAAATTGAAACAGAATTTTGAATAGACTTTGTGAAAAATAACTCTTACCTTATAAGTATCTCCACAATCTAGTTGCTTTTTCACAACTTACTACTCCATGTCCAATTAGTATGTAAGTAATTGAGTCTTCTTTTTTGGGTTTTCATATTTTTATGAGGGCTCCCATGCCATGTAAAACTTCTACTATGCTTTTCTCCTGTTAATCTATGTTACAACGTTTTAATTCCCAAACCTAGCTGAGATCCTAAGAGAATGAAGGTAGAACTTTTCCACTCCTGAGTTTTGTGGCAACTCAGATAGGACCCTAAAAGGCTGGTATATCCCCCTGCTTTGAAGCCTGCAGATGGGATCCTCAGAAGGCTGACAAAAGTCTGCAATAGGTAGGAATTCTTACCAGCATCGGCTCTCCTGGATCTCTTCTATAGTGGCCAGTTGAGAGGAAAGTACAAAATGTTTCTTTGTTCATTCTTTTCCAAATTTGGATTGGCAGGAGAAAAACATTTATAAGAATTGATTCTTTGAAATGTGGACTCTCTAGTGAATTTGGTTCTGGGTACTCACAAATTATTTACCTACAGCCTTCCAGGAATAGTGCTTGTTCTTTTGTCTCTGTCTTGTTATGTGATTTGTTATAAGGAGGAACCACATAATAGAAGACTTACATGTTCGACCTAAAACCATAAAAACCCTAAAAGAAAACCTAGGCAATACCATTCAGGACATAGGCATGGGCAAGGACTTCATGTCTAAAACACCAAAAGCAATGGCAACAAAAGACAAAATTGACAAATGGGATCTAGTTAAACTAAAGAGCTTCTGCACAGCAAAAGAAACTACCATCAGAGTGAACAGGCAACCTACAAAATGGGAGAAAATTTTCACAACCTATTCATCTGACAAAGGGCTAATATCCAGAATCTACAATGAACTCAAACGAATTTACAAGAAAAAAACAAACAACCCCATCAAAAAGTGGGCAAAGGATATGAACAGACACTTCTCAAAACAAGACATTTATGCAGCCAAAACACACATGAAAAAATGCTCATCATCACTGTTCATCAGAGAAATGCAAATCAAAACCACAATGAGATACCATCTCACACCAGTTAGAATGGCAATCATTAAAAAGTCAGGAAACAGCAGGTGCTGGAGAGGATGTGGAGAAATAGGAACACTTTTACACTGTTGGTGGGACTGTAAACTAGTTCAACCATTGTGGAAGTCAGTGTGGCGATTCCTCAGGGATCTAGACTAGAAATACCATTTGACCCAGCCATCCCATTACTGGGTCTATACCCAAAGGATTATAAATCATGCTGCTATGAAGACACATGCACACGTATGTTTATTGCAGCACTATTCACAATAGCAAAGACTTGGAACCAACCCAAATGTCCAACAACGATAGACTGGATTAAGAAAATGTGGCACATATACACCATGGAATACTATGCACCCATAAAAAAGGATGAGTTCATGTCCTTTGTAAGGACATGGATGAAGCTGGAAACCATCATTCTCAGCAAACTATCGCAAGGACAAAAAACCAAACACTGTATGTTCTCACTCACTGGTGGGAATTGAACAACAAAAAACACATGGACACAGGAAGGGGAACATCACACACCGGGGACTGTTGTGGGGTGGAGGGAGGGGGGAAGGGATAGCATTAGGAGATATACCTAATGCTAAATGATGAGTTAATGAGTGCAGCACACCAACATGGCACATGTATACATATGTAACAAACCTGCACATTGTGCACATGTACCCTAAAACTTAAAGTATAATAATAATAAAATTTTTTTAAAAAAAAGAAATTCTCCTTTCATCTTGAGAGCTTGGCTTTGTGACCAGTGAAAATATTCTCTCTGGTTTCTACCACTTGGGCGGGTACGGGCTTGCATTAGGTGGCTTGCCAGCAGACTAGAGCCCAAAACACAATGTCTTTTTGCCTGACCATACCAGCAATCCTTGGTGTTTGTCTTAATTGTCTCAACCCCATTGGCTTGTTAACAGTGAAGGTACTCAGTTTCTGAGGCTATCATTAAGACAGCCTTTGAATCTTGAGGGGAACAGCATCTTTTGCACCCCTAAGGACACACTTCTGGCATCCATGGTTAAGCCACAAAAGGCTTATTGGTTTCCAGCCATAAAAAGGGCTTATTGGGTTTGAGTCACAAAGTAGGTATACTTCTGGAGATTTGGACTTTTGCATCTAAAAGTTTTGATGTTTGTTTTTTGGTTTTTTTAGAGCACTCTCATCGGTACCTATAGGAAGATTTGACTTAAAAGAAGAAAGTAAGCACTTACAGAAATTAACCATTTTTTCAGAAAAATAGGAACTAACCTAAAAGTTTTTCAAGTTCACATAATCTGGGATAACCTTTGGTAAATAAAAAATCTAGTTTAAGTCGTTGGTTTAATTGAAACAGGCATGTCTTCAAAGTTATCAACATTAAATATAATGCAGACATACAACTTCTACCTGAATTTACTAATCAAAAAGCTTATGTATATTTAAGATTGTAAAAGTATAAATTCAACCTGAGAATAACATGTAAAATGAATAAATTTATTGATGTATGTCAAACATATCAATAAAAAACAAAGTTTTGTTTTGTTTTCTTTCTGGAGACACAGTCTTACTCTGTCGCCCAGACTGGAGTGCAATGGCACGATTTCGGCTCACTGCAACTTCCGCCTCTCAGGTTCAAGTGATTCTCCTGTCTCAGATTCCCAAGTAGCTATGATTACAGGCACCCGCCACCATGCCTGGCTAATTTTTGTATTTTTAGTAGAGACGGAGTTTCACCATGTTGGCAAGGCCGGTCTCAAACTTCTTACCTCAGGTGATCCACCCACCTTGGCCTCCCAGAGTGCTGGGATTACAGGTGTGAGCTACCTGCCCAGCTAAAAACAGTTTTAAAAACCCATATGTTTTGACTTTTAGGTTCCTTGCTTCTGTGATTTTTAAAATACTTGCCTGATTTATCTGCAGGCTAAAATAATTTCATCAATAATTAGCATTTCTAATTTTTCTTTCTCCTTGTTTTTATTCTTTCTCTCTTTTTTAGATGGGGTCTGGCTATGTTGGCCAGGCTGATCTCAAACTCCTGGGTTCAAGTGATCCCCCCACGTCTGCCTCTTGGGTAGCTGGGACTACTGGCACATGCCACCACACCAGCTTTTTCTCTCATATTTCTGACCTGAAATTACTAAAAGCTAAAATTTCACTTTTTTGTGTAGCCTTGCAAACTAAAGTTGGACAATTCCATATAGACTTCAGAAAAATCACAACAGCTTATATATGAACAATCTTCAAGCCTATTTCCCTATGGAACACTCAGGCATGACTTAAAGACATCCAAACTAAAGATACTTCAAACCCAATATTTAGAAATTTTTTCAACTGATTACCCCAGATTTAAAAACTGGATGTATTTATAATTTTTCCAACCATTAATTTTTGTTTTCTTTTGTTTGCCTTAGAAATACCTCTTGTTCTCACGTCATATAAAGACATAACTTAGATGGAAGTCCACTTACAACATCACCTCCTAAAATGAGACACAACTTCTTAACTGGACTAAAGTATTCTCATTACTAAGAAACTGATTAAGTAAGATACTGGAATATATAGTTAAGTGTGTTCTTTTCTGCTTGTTTCCATTTATATTTTTTTCTCCCTTTGCAGATCTCTTGCTACTGAGCCACTAACCCAATTCTTTTCTCCATAGCCACCAAGTCAGGTTTTAATGTGTGAAACATTTAGGAAGTTTCAGACGGGGGAATAAAGGAGTTAAAAATATATCACTCTTCCGTATTAACTATTTGAGTTAAAGGCACTTAGAAATAACAGCAGGAGCAAAAAGATCTCTTTGACCTTCATGCTGTTTCTTAAAGGCAGAAAAAATGCCCATGTGAACGATGCCCTCCCTACACTAGACAGATGCAAAGATAAGAAGTCAAAACCAAAAGAATTCTATTAATATTATTATACTTTAAGCTCTAGGTTACATGTGCACAACGTGCAGGTTTGATACATAGGTATACATGTGCCATGTTGGTTTGCTGCACCCATCAACTCATCATTTACATTAGGTATTTCTCCTAATGCTATCCCTTCCCCAGCCCCCCGGCCCCTGACAGGCTCAGGTGTGTGATGTTCGCTGCCCTGTGTCCAAATGTTCTCATTGTTCAATTCCCACCTAGGAGTGAGAACATGCAGTATTTGGTTTTCTGTCCTTGTGATAGTTTGCTCAGAGTGATGATTTCCAGCCTCATCCATGTCCCTACAAAAGACATGAACTCATCCTTTTTTTATGGCTGCATAGTATTCCATTGTGTATTTGTGCCACATTTTCTTAATCCAGTCTATGACTGATGGACATTTGAGTTAGTTCCAAGTCTTTGCTATTGTGAATAGAGCCACAATAAACATACGTTGTGTGTGTCTTTATAGTAGCATGATTTATAATCCTTTGGGTATATACCCAGTAATGGGGTCACTGGGTCAAATGGTTTTTCTAGTTCTAGATCCTTGAGGAATCACCACATTGTCTTCCACAATGGTTGAACTAATTTACACTCCCACCAACAGTGTAAAAGCGTTCCTATTTCTCCACATCCTCTCTAGCATCTGTTGTTTCCTGACTTTTTTTTTCTTTTTTTTTCTTTTTTTTTATTATTATACTTTAAGTTTTAGGGTACATGTGCACAATGTGCAAGTTAGTTACATATGTATACACGTGCCATGCTGGTGTGCTGCACCCACTAACTCGTCATCTAGCATTAGGTATATCTCCCAATGCTATCTCTCCCCCCTCCCCCAACCCCACAACAGGCCCCAGAGTGTGATGTTCCAATGATCGCCATTCTAACTGGCATGAGATGCTATCTCGTTGTGGTTTTGATTTCCATTTCTCTGATGACCGGTGATGGTGAGCATTTTTTCATCTGTCTGTTGGCTGCATAGATGTCTTCTTTTGAGAAGTGTCTTTGAGAAGTGTCCTTTGCCCACTTTTTGATGGGGTTGTTTGTTTGTTTTCTTGTAAATTTGTTTGAGTTCTTTGTAGATTCTGGATATTAGCCCATTGTCAGATGGGTAGATTGCAAAAATTTTCTCCCATTCTATAGGTTGCCTGTTCACTCTGATGGTAGTTTCTTTTGCCATGAAGAAGCTCTTTAGTTTAATCAGATCCTTTTGTCTATTTTGGCTTATGTTGCCATTGCTTTTGGTGTTTTAGTCATGAAGTCTTTCCCCATCCCTATACCCTGAATGGTACTGCCTAGGTTTTCTTCTAGGGTTTTTATGGCTTTAGGTAGTATAGTTGAAGTCAGGTAGCGTGATGCCTCCAGCTTTCTTCTTTTTGGTTAGGATTGCCTTGGCAATGCGGGCTCTTTTTTGGTTCCATATGAACTTTAAAGTAGTTTTTTCCAATTCTATGAAGAAAGTCATTGGTAGCTTGATGGGGATGGCATTGAATCTATAAATTACCTTCGGCAGTATGGCCATTTTCACGATATTGATTCTTCCTATCTATGAGCATGCAAGGTTCTTCCATTTGTGTCTTTTATTTTATTGAGCAGTGGTTGGTAGTTCTCCTTGAAGAGGTCCTTCACATCCCTTGTAAGTTGCATTCCTAGGTATTTTATTCTCTTTGAAGCAATTGTGAATGGCAGTTCACCCATGATTTGGCTGTTTGTTCGTTATTAGTGTATAAAATGCTTATGATTTTTGCACAGTGATGTTGTATCCTGAGACTTTGCTAAAGTTGCTTATCAGCTTAAGGAAATTTGGGGCTGAGATGACAGGGTTTTCTAAATATACAATCATGTCATCTGCAAACAGGGACAATTTGACTTCCTCTTTTCCTAATTGAATACCCTTTATTTCTTTCTCTTGCCTGATTGCCCTGGCCAGAACTTCCAACACTATGTTGAATAGGAGTGGTGAGAGAAGGCATCCCCGTCTTGGGCCAGTTTTCAAAGGGAATGCTTCCAGTTTTTGCCCATTCAGTATGATATTGGCTGTGGGTTTGACATGAATAGCTGTTATTATTTTGAGATATGTTCCATCAATACCTAGTTTATTGAGAGTTGTTAGCTTGAAGGGCTGTTCAATTTTGTCAAAGGCCTTTTCTGTATCTATCGAGATAGTCACGTGGTTTTTGTCATTGGTTCTGTTTATGCGATGGATTATGTTTATAGATTTGGGTATGTTGAACCAGTCTTGCATCCCAGGGATGAAGCCCACTTCATCTTGGTGGATAAGCTTTTTGATGTGCCGCTGGATTTGGTTTGCCAGTATTTTATTGAGGATTTTCGCATCGATGGTCATCAGGGATATTGGTCTAAAATTCTCTTTTTTTGTTGTGTCTCTGCCAGGCTTTTTTATGATGCTGGTCTCATAAAATGAGCTGGGGAGAATTCCCTCTTTTTCTGTTGATTGGAATAGGTTCAGAAGGAATGGTACCAGCTCCTCTTTGTACCTCTGGTACGATTAGGCTGTGAATTCGTCTGCTCCTGGACTTTTTTTGGTTGGTAGGCTATTAATTATTGCCTCAATTTCAGATCCTGTTATTGGTCCATTCAGAGATTCAACTTCTTGC
The DNA here is from genome assembly GCF_029281585.2 of Gorilla gorilla gorilla. Lineage (NCBI taxonomy): Eukaryota > Metazoa > Chordata > Mammalia > Primates > Hominidae > Gorilla > Gorilla gorilla. Next base: position 97,654,660 of record NC_073235.2, read on the forward strand.
TGGTTTAGTCTTGGGAGGGTGTAGTGTCCAGGAATTTATCCATTTCTTCTAGACTTTATAGTTTATTTGTGTAGAGGTGTTTACAGTATTCTCTGATGGTAGTTTCTATTTCTGTGGGATCAGTGGTGATATTTCCTTTATCATTTTTATTGCATTTATTTGATTCTTCTCTCTTTTCTTTTTTATTAGTCTTGCTAGTGGTCTATCAATTTTGTTGATCTTTTCCAAAAACCAGCTCCTAGATTCATTGATTTTTTGAAGGGTTTTTCGTGTCTCTATCTCCTTCAGTTCCGCTCAGAACTTAGTTATTTCTTGCCCTCTGCTAGCTCTTGAATTTGTTTGCTCTTGCTTCTCTAGTTCCTTTAATTGTGATGTTAGGGTGTCGATTTTAGATCTTTCCTGATTTCTCTTGTGGGCATTTAGTGCTGTAAATTTCCCTCTACACATTGCTTTAAATGTGTCCCAGAGATTCTGGTACGTTGTGTCTTTCTTCTCATTGGTTTCAAAGAACATCTTTATTTCTGCCTTCATTTCATCATTTACCCAGTAGTCATTCAGGAGCAGGTTACTCAGTTTCCATGTAGTTGTGCAGTTTTGAGTGAGTTTCTTAAACCTGCGTTCTGATATGATTGCATTGTGGTCTGAGAGACAGTTTCTTATAATTTCTGTTCTTTTACATTTGCTGAGGAGTGCTTTACTTCCAACTATGTGATCAATTTTGGAATAAGTGCAATGTGGTGCTGAGATGAATGTATATTCTGTTGATGTGGGGTGGAGAGTTCTGTAGATGTCTATTAGATCTGCTTGGTGCAGAGCTGAGTTCAATTCCTGGATATCGTTGTTAAGCTTTTGTCTTGTTGATCTGTCTAATATTGACAGTGCGGTGTTGAAGTCTCTCATTATTATTGTGTGGGAGTCTAAGTCTCTTTCTAGGTCTCTAAGGACTTGCTTTATGAATCTGGGTGCTCCTGTATTGGGTGCACATATATTTAGGATAGTTAGTTCTTCTTATTGAATTGATCCCTTTACCATTATGTAATGGCCTTCTTTGTCTCTTGATCTTTGCTGGTTTAAAGTCTGCTTTATCACAGACTAGGATTGCAACCCCTGCTTTTTTTTGCTTTCCATTTGTTGATAGATCTTCCTCCATCTCTTTATTTTGAGCCTATGTGTGTCTCTGCACATGAGATGGGTCTCCTCAATACAACACACTGATGGGTCTTGACTCTTTATCCAATTTGCCAGTCTGTGTCTTTCAATTGGGGCATTTGGCCCATTAACATTTAAGGTTAATATTTTTTTTCTTTTTTTTATTATTATTATACTTTAAGTTTTAGGGTACATGTGTACAACATGCAGGTTTGTTACATATGTATACATGTGCCACGTTGGTGTGCTGCACCCAGTAACTCATCATTTAGCATTAGGTATATCTCCTAATGCTATCCCTCCCCCCTCCCCCCATCCCACAACAGTCCCCGGTGTGTGATGTTCCCCTTCCTGTGTCCACGTGTTCTCATTGTTCAATTTCCACCTAAGAGTGAGAACATGCGGTGTTTGTTTTTTGTCCTTGCAATAGTTTGCTGAGAATGATGGTTTCTAGCTTCATCCATGTCCCTACAAAGGACATAAACTCATCATTTTTTATGGCTGCATTGTATTCCATGGTGTATATGTGCCACATTTTTTTAATCCAGTCTATCATTGTTGGACATTTGGGTTGGTTCCAAGTCTTTGCTATTGTGAATAGTGCCGCAATAAACATACGTGTGCATGTGTCTTCATAGCAGCATGATTTATAATCCTTTGGGTATAGACCCAGTAATGGGATGGCTGGGTCAAATGGTATTTCTAGTTCTAGATCCCTGAGGAATCGCCACACTGACTTCCACAATGGTTGAACTAGTTTACAGTCCCATCAACAGTGTAAAAGTGTTCCTATTTCTCCACATCCTCTCCAGCACCTGTTGTTTCCTGACTTTTTAATGATCGCCATTCTAACTGGTGTGAGATGGTATCTCATTGTGGTTTTGATTTACGTTTCTCTGATGGTCAGTGATGATGAGCATTTTTTCATGTGTCTTTTGGCTGCATAAATGTCTTCTTTTGAGAAGTGTCTGCTCATGTCCTTCGCTCACTTTTTGATGGGGTTGTTTTTTTCTTGTAAATTCGTTTGAGTTCATTGTAGATTCTGGATATTAGCCCTTTGTCAGATGAGTAGGTTGCAAAAATTTTCAGCCATTCTGTAGGTTGCCTGTTCACTCTGATGGTGGTTTCTTTTGCTGTGCAGAAGCTCTTTAGTTTAATTAGATTCCATTTGTCAATTTTGTCTTTTGTTGCCATTGCTTTTGGTGTTTTAGACATGAAGTCCTTGCCCATGCCTATGTCCTGAATGGTATTGCCTAGGTTTTCCTCTAGGGTTTTTATGGTTTTAGGTCTAACATTTAAGTCTTTCATCCATCTTGAATTAATTTTTGTATAAGGTGTAAGGAAGGGATCCAGTTTCAGCTTTCTACATATGGCTAGCCAGTTTTCCCAGCACCATTTATTAAAAAGGGAATCCTTTCCCCATTGCTTGTTTTTGTCAGGTTTGTCAAAGATCAGATAGTTGTAGATATGTGGCATTATTTCTGAGGGCTCTGTTCTGTTCCATTGGTCTATATCTCTGTTTTGGTACCAGTACCATGCTGTTTTGGTTACTGTAGCCTTATACTATAGTTTGAAGTCAGGTAGTGTGATGCCTCTAGCTTTGTTCTTTTGGCTTAGGATTGACTTCACAATGTGGACTCTTCTTTGGTTCCATATGAATTTTAAAGTAGTTTTTTCCAATTCTGTGAAGAAAGTCATTGATAGCTTGATGGGGATGGCACTGAATCTATAAATTACCTTGGGCAGTATGGCCAGTTTCACAGTATTGATTCTTCCTACCCATGAGCATGGAATGTTCTTCCATTTGTTTGTATCCTCTTTTATTTCATTGAGCAGTGGTTGGTAGTTCTCCTTGAAAAGGTCCTTCACATCCCTTGTAAGTTGGATTCCTAGGTATTTTATTCTCTTTGAAGCAATTGTGAATGGCAGTTCACCCATGATTTGGCTCTCTGTTTGTCTGTTATTGGTGTATAAGAATGCTTGTGATTTTTGAACATTGATTTTGTATCCTGAGACTTTGCTGAAGTTGCTTATCAGCTTAAGGAGATTTTGGCCTGAGACGATGGAGTGTTCTAGATATATAATCATGTCATCTGCAAACAGTGACAATTTGACTTCCTCTTTTCCTAATTGAATGCCCTTTATTTCCTTCTCCTGCCTGATTGCCCTGGCCAGAACTTCCAACACTATGTTGAATAGGAGAGGTGAGAGAGGGCATCCCTGTCTTGTGCCAGTTTTGAAAGGGAATCCTTCCAGTTTTTCCCCATTCAGTATGATATTGGCTGTGGGTTTGTCATAGATAGCTCTTATTATTTTGAGATACGTCCCATCAATACCTAATTTATTGAGAGTTTTTAGCATGAAGTGTTGTTGAATTTTGACAAAGGCCTTTTCTGCATCTGTTTAGATAATCATGTGGTTTTTGTCTTTGGTTCTGTTTACATACTGGATTATGTTTATTGATATGTGTATGTTGAACCAGCCTTGCATCCCAGGGATGAAGCCCACTTGGTCATCGTGGATAAGCTTTTTGATGTGTTGCTGGATTTGGTTTGCCAGTATTTTATTGAGGATTTTTGCATCAATGTTCATCAAGGATATTGGTCTAAAATTCTCTTTTTTTGTTGTGTCTCTGTCAGGCTTTGGTATCATGATGATGCTGGCCTCATAAAACGAGTTAGGGAAGATTCCCTCTTTTTCTATTGATTGGAATAGTTTCAGAAGGAATGGTACCAGCTCCTCCTTGTACCTCTGGTAGAATTCGGCTGTGAATCCATCTGGTCCTGGACTTTTTTTGGTTGGTAAGCTATTAATTATTGCCTCAATTTCAGAGCCTGTTATTCGTCTATTCAGAGATTCAACTTCTTCCTGTTTTAGTCTTGGGAGGGTGTATGTGTCGAGGAATTTATCCATTTCTTCTAGATTTTCTAGTTTATTTGCATAGAGGTGATTATAGTATTCTCTGATGGTAGACTGTATTTCTGTGGGATTGGTGGTGATATCCCCTCTGTCATTTTTTATTGTGTCTATTTGATTCTTCTCTCTTTTCTTCTTTATTAGTCTTGCTAGCTGTCTATCAATTTTGTTGATCTTTTCAAAAAACCAGCTCCTGGATTCATTGATTTTTTGAAGGGTTTTTTGAGTCTCTATTTCCTTCAGTTCTGCTCTGATCTTAGTTATTTCTTGCCTTCTGCTAGCTTTTGAATGTGTTTGCTCTTGCTTTTCTAGTTCTTTTAATTGTGATGTTAGGGTGTCGATTTTAGATCATTCTTGCTTTCTCTTGTGGTCATTTAGTGCTATAAATTTCCCTCTACGCACTGCTTTGGATGTGTCCCAGAGATTCTGGTATGTTGTGTCTTTGTTCTCATTGGTTTCAAAGAACATCTTTATTTCTGCCTTCATTTCGTTATGTACCCAGTAGTCATTCAGGAGCAGGTTGTTCTATTTCCACATAGTTTAGTAGTTTTGAGTGAGTTTCTTAATCGTGAGTTCTAGTTTGATTGCACAGTGGTCTGAGAAACAGTTTGTTATAATTTCTGTTCTTTTCCATTTGCTGAGGAGTGCTTTACTTCCAACTATGTGGTCAATTTTGGAATAAGTGTGGTGTGGTGCTGAAAAGAATGTATATTCTGTTGATTTGGGGTGGAGAGTTCTGTAGATGTCTATTAGATCTGCTTGGTGCAGAGCTGAGTTCAATTCCTGGATATCCTTGTTAACTTTCTGTCTCGTTGATCTGTCTAATGTTGACAGTGCGGTGTTAAAGTCTCTCATTATTATTGTGTGGGAGTCTAAGTCTCTTCCTAGGTCACTAAGGACTTGCTTTATGAATCTGGATGCTGCTGTATTGGGTGCATATATATTTAGGATAGTTAGTTCTTCTTGTTGAATTGATCCCTTTACCATTATGTAATGGCCTTCTTTGTCTCTTTTGATCTTTGTTGGTTTAAAGTCTGTTTTATCAGAGACTAGGATTGCAACCCCTGCCTTTTTTTGTCTTCCATTTTCTTGGTAGATCTTCCTCCATCCCTTTATTTTGAGCCTATGTGTGTCTCTGCACGTGAGATGGGTCTCCTGAATACAGCACACTGATGGGTCTTGACTCTTTATCCAATTTGCCAGTCTGTGCCTTTTAATTGGAGCATTTAGCCCATTTACATGTAAGGTTAGTATTGTTATGTGTGAATTTGATCCTGTCATTATGATGTTAGCTGGTTATTTTGCTTGTTAGTTGATGCAGTTCCTTCCTAGCCTTGATGGTCTTTACAATTTGCCATGTTTTGCAGTGGCTGGTACCAGTTGTTCTTTTCCATGTTTAGTACTTCCTTCAGGAGCTCTTTTAGGGCAGGCCTGGTGGTGACAAAATCTCTCAGCATTTGCTTGTCTGTAAAGTATTTTATTTCTCCTTCACTCATGAAGCTTAGTTTGGCTGGATATGAAATTCTGGGTTGAAAACTCTTTTCTTTAAGAGTGTTGAATATTGGCCCCCACTCTCTTCTGGCTTGTAGATCAGCTGTTAGTCTGAGGGGCTTCCCTTTGTGGGTAACCCAGCCTTTCTCTCTGGCTGCCTTAAACATTTTTTCCTTCTTTTCAATCTTGGTGAATCTGACAATCATGTGTCTTGGGGTTGCTCTTCTAGAGGGGTATCTTTGTGGTGTTCTCTGTATTTCCTGAATTTGAATGTTGGCCTGCTTTGCTAGGTTGAAGAAGTTCTCCTGGTTAATTTCCTGAAGAGTTTTTTTCCAACTTGATTCCATTCTCCCTGTCACTTTCCTGTTCACCAATCAAATGTAGATTTTTGTCTTTTCACATAGTCCTATATTTCTTGGAGGCTTTGTTCATTTCTTTTTATTCTTTATTCTGCAACCTTGTCTTCTCACTTTATTTCATTAATTTGATCTTCAGTCACTGATACCCTTTCTTCCACTTGATCGAACCGGCTAATGAATCTTGTGCATATATCACGAAGTTCTCATGCTGTGGTTTTCAGCTCCATCACGCCATTTAAGGTCTTCTCTACACTGTTTATTCTAGTTAGCCATTCATCTAACCGTTTTTCATGGTTTTTAGCTTCCTTGCAATGGGTTAAAACACGGTCCTTTAGCTCAGAGAAGTTTGTTATTACTGGCCTTCTGAAGCCTACTTCTGTCAACTTGTCAAAGTCATTCTCTGTCCAGCTTTGTTTCATTGCTAGCAAGGAGCTGCTATCCTTTAGGGGAGAAGAGGTGCTATCGTTCTTAGAATTTTCAGCTTTTCTGCTCTGGTTTCTCCCCATCTTTGTTGTTTTATCTACCTTTGGTCTTTGATGATGGTGACCTACAAATGGAGTTTTGTTGTGGATGTCCTATTTGTTGATGTTGATATTATTCCTTTCTGTCTGTTAGTTTTCCTTCTAACAGTCATGTCCCTCAGCTGCAGGTCTGTTGGAGTTTGCTGGAGGTCCACCCCAGACCCTGTTTGCCTGGATATCACCAGCGGAGGCTGCAGAACAGCAAATATTGCAGAACAGCAACTATTGCTGAATGATCCTTCCTCTGGAAGCTTCGTCCCAGAGGGGCAACCACCTAGGTGAGGTGTCTGTCGGCCCCTACTGGGAGGTGTCTCCCAGTTAGGCTACACGGTGGTAAGAGACCCACTTGAGGAGGCTGTCTGTCCATTCTCAGAGCTCAAATGCCGTGCTAACCACTGCTCTCTTCAGAGCTGTGAGACAGGGACGTTTAAGTCTGCAGAAGTTGTCTGCTGCATTTTGTTCAGCTATGCCCTGCCCACAGAGATGGAGTCTATAGGGGTAGTAGGCCTTGCTGAGCTGTGGTGGGCTCTGCCCAGTTCGAGCTTCCCGGCAGCTTTGTTTACCTACTCAAACCTCAGCAATGTCTGACGCCCCTCCCCCAGCCAGGCTGCTGCCTCAAAGTTCAATCTCAGACTGCTCCGCTAGCAGTGAGCAAGGCTTTGTGGGTGTGGGACCCACTGAGCCAGGCGTGGGAGAGAATCTCCTTGTCTGCCAGTTGCTAAGACCTTGGGAAAAGTGCGGTATTTGGGTAGGAGTGTTTTTCTAGGTAGAGTCTGTCACAGCTTCCCTTGGCTAGGAAAGGGAAATCCCCCGACCCCTTGTGCTTCCCGGGTGAGGTGACACTACACCCTGCTTCAGCTCGCCCTCCATGGGCTGCACCCACTGTCCAACCAGTCCCAATGAGATGAACCAGATACTTCAGTTGGAAATGCAGAAATCGCCCATCTTCTGTGTCGATCACGTTGGGAGCTGCAGACTGGAGCTGTTCCTATTTGGCCATCTTGGAATGGAGCCAAAAAGAATTCTTATACAGACCTTGTGAAAAGTAACTCATCTTTTAAGTCTCCCCACATAAGGTAGACACTTCTTCACAACTTGCTACTCTTTGTTCAATTCAGTAAATAAGTAACTGACTTAACTACTACCCTGGGTCTTAAATTCCTTATAAGGGGTCCTGTTCCCCTCCCCCCCAAAAAAAGAAAAGTTTGTATCATGCTTTTCTCCTGTTAATCTATGTTATGTCAATTTAATCCTCAGACCCAGCTCAGACCTTAAGAGGATGGAGGTGAAATTTTTCTTCCTGTACACCATTTAATACCAGCAAAACTCTCAGAACAAGTCTGTTCTCTCTTTATAAAGATTAGGAAAACTTGAGGTTGTAAAAGTTAAGTAACACAAATCTAAATGCCATAACCTAGACCTATCTTTTTCAAAACTAATGTTATGTGCTACATATACTGGAGCTGCATTTATACACAAAAAAAATTCAAATTGTCAAATAAAACATACACAAATCAGATATCTTCCACACTATCGAATTTTGTTCATTTCAAAAAGATAAGCAGTAAGGAAGCTAATACACAGCAGATTACATCAGATAGTTGCATAGTTTATATGACAATTTGCAGCAAGCTCTCCACATAAATCCATAGGTTTGTTTACTATAAACAATCTTAAATAATTAAGTACATCCTCGTAAGGCATTCCACAGATAAGAACTTCTGCTAGTGTAATAAATATCATGAGCTTTGCCAGGATGTCTTTCATTAGCATGTTTTAAGTAGATTAGACCAGGTAACCTGCCTTCTATTTTTCTAAGGGTGACACATTCCCCAATCCAACTCAGCAAGACAATGCGTTCGAGATCTGCTATGTTAATCCTTTAATTCCCTTGGGTAGTTCTAGTTTCTTCCCTCTAAATTTTTTCTCTCCAATTCTATTTATGGTTACATAAACTTGGCTACAGAGCTATGAACTGCTACACAAACGTAAATGTTTCCAAACACTGGTGGAAAATTGTAAGTTTACACAGTAGCTGACACAGCTATTTTATAAACTAATTATTCACCCCCACCAATTTTTTAAAAAAATTTTCAGTTTAAGGACATACTAAAAAGAGAAAGAAAGCCATTTCATGATTGCCTTCTCAGAGCAGAGCCAGAAGCTTCAAAATAAAATTTAAGGTCTCCGAAAATTTCACTGTAGCAACGAATCTAAGCAAAGCTATTCACAACTGGTATTTTTAGTGACCTGGAAAGGGAGGTGAAGAAAAGACTGCAGAAATAATACAAATGAAAAAAGAAAGACACAAAAAAGTAAATCACTTTCTTTCAGTGCAACTAGATTCACTCAGATGGGGTCTCCAGACTTACATAAATTACTTTTCCTCATTGGCCATCATGGAGAGGTTAAGAATCTCCAGAGAGAATTAAGATGCTCTCAACTGAGACTGCATGAAGTCTACAGCTTCATTTCATCCAGCCTTGAGAGTCACTGCTGCTATATTCCAGAAAATTAATTTTCCACCTAGTGATTTCCTTTGGTTTTCCCATAATGGAAAATTTTAAAGCCTACAGATCCCAGAATTTAAAGAGCTGTAGGCAGTGTTCAGTCAACTAGTTCTAACACAGCCCAAGATACCCTAAAATTAAAAGCATAAGAATGAGGTTACTTGAAGCTGTGAGGGTGAAGGAACCATTTGAGGAAGAATATGTAAAGAGAAAGTCAATGGGCTAAAATAAATCTTGATTAATACTTTCATTTAGGGGATGAAAAGAGTAAAAAAGTCTAACATATATTCAACTTTTAAAGTGTGTGTGTGTGTGTGTGTGTGTGTGTGTGTGTGTGTGTGTTCAAAAAGATCGCCACAGAGGAGCTGAGGTTGTGGAGCAAAGGAAGGTAAACATGTTCAACAGTGTTATATTTCAGAAATGTCCAGGCAGATATGGACTAAAGGGAAAAAAATTAAATGTGACCATTTGTTCACTAGTGACAACAGAGAGACTTCATTAGAGTAACAGGAGAGAGAAATCAAAGTTCCCAGAAGATCAGGAGTGAGTGGATGGTCAGCACTGATGCCAAAGCATATTGATGAATCTTTTGAAGAATATTGCAGTGAAAGGGCAGAAATCATTTTTAATTTATCCTACTGATATTGTATTGCCCTTGATATATACCGTAAATGATATCTAACTTGCAAATCCTATTTTCTCCTTTGTAACTATTTATTAAAAAGCTAATTTTTTTCTAAAATATATATGGAATTAAAGAATGGCAGCTTTTCAACAAGCTACAATTAGTCCCTTGACTTGCACTTTTTTCAACCACACTGGTCTATTTTTAGTTTAATGAAACTAATTTACTTGTTGGAGGTAGAGAGGGATTTCACAGACCCTTTCACCTATCCATGCTATACCCAAGCTTTGACTAAAGGAATTCAGTATCCTATTACTCTTGAGAATTATCATTATTTTTTAATTACAAAGGAGAAGAATGTAGTTATTTTAGCTGATAATTTAAAACTCAAATTAACTTCATCTAATTCTTACTTGAATTTTATTCAGAAAATAATTATTTTATCCTGTATGAGAAACAAAATCTGGACTAGGAAGGTGCTATAGTTTATGATGTCCTTGATTTAAACATGGAAACTAAGATAAAAGCAATGAAATGGGAAGATAAGTTTAGAGTCAGTGGAAAGGATAATTGAAAAGCTATGGATTACTGGAGGAGACTGCTGTTATTCAAACCAGACAGGAGTATAGTCTCAATCAACACTGTAACAGTAGAAAAAGAGGTAATGCTGATAGCCATTATAAAGGAAAAGTGTCAGGGGGTTCAGCAATAGATTAGATAAAAAGACAAAAGAACAGCCATAGGATTATAGGATACATATTAAGGCATCTTGACCTATGAAAAGGACCAACTTTATGACTAATCATAGCACTTCAATCTGATGCTTTAATTAAAATTTTATTCAAAATAAATGATTAGTCAAAAAATGAAACTTTCTAGTTCTACCCCAATCCTACTTTTAGAGTTTTTATGTTCTCACATTTTCTATGTTAGAAAACATTGAGTATTTTTTATATTATTCTGTGAGTGTGTGTGTATGTGTGTATACAGATATTCATAGTTTATATACACACAAATATATATATATTTAAACACAGAAATTTTTGAACCTATATATATATATTTTTTAACATAGAAATTTTGAACCCATATATGTGTGTATATGTATATGTATATACACACACACATTTTACAGCAGTGTATAATAAATCTTTCAGTAACAACAGTCCTTGTGCTTGGCAAGCATAGAAAACTTAATGTTTTTCTTGAGCTTCAAACACCATTAACTGATCAAAAATAAAGAACTATACTAGTTAAAGAAGTCTGCATGATTTCTATAACTGACGATATTATAGTCTGAATACCTTCCCTGACACACAAATTCAGAAGCCATGTACTGACACGGTGGCGCTACAAGATAGAAGGAACCTGGGTCCCTCAGTCACCATGTGAAGAATAGCTTCCACCCTGACCCATATGGGGCTTAGCACGAATAATAAATTAGCATTTGTTGCACTAAGTTAATGAGCATTTGGGGTTTGTACTATAGTAAAGCCTAGCCCAATCCAACTAAATAAAAATGGGCAGTGCTCTAGATAAGTGAAAAAGAAAAGTCTACCCTGAAAATTCTCAGCCACAGAACTGTGCTGTAAGGGCTTAGGATTCAAACTTATGTTGCTAACATTGTTCAAAAAATCCCTAGCTAAGAAATTAACTAAGTTTTCCCTAGTTGAGAGTACTCCTTGGATATATCATCAAAATAGGACAAACACAGTTAGTACTGATAAAAATAGTAATAATAAAAACATTGCAAACATTGGTCCCAAGTCAAAACTATTACAACTACAACATATGAAGAAACAAGCAATTATGAACAAAAGCAGATAATAAAAAGCAAATTATATTCCCAATGATTTCAGTTGGGACTGAAGTCAATTCACTGGGATTCTAATGCTTGGAATGAAAAAATGCAGATGCGATGGTTAATTTCAGTTATGAATTCAACCAAATTAAGGGATACCCAGATAGTAGGTAAAGCATTATTTATGGGTACATCTGTGAGATCGCTTCCAGAAACATTAGCATTTGAATCAGTGTACTGAGTAAGAAAGATCTGCTGAAAATCAATGTGGGTGGGCACCATGCATTTGACTGAGGGCCTCCGTAGAACAAAAAGGCAGAAGAAAGGCAAACTCACTTTCTTCTCACTTTCTCTCTCTACCTCCTGAAGCTGAAAAATCCTTCTTTAGCCTTGGATATCAGTACTCCAGAATCACGGGCCTTCGGACTCCAGGACCTGCCAGCAGTCCCCCAGGTTCTCAGTTTTTCAGCCTCAAACTGAGAGTTACACCATCAGGTTCCCTGGTTCTGAGGCTTTCAAACTTGGACGTGAGCCATGCTACCAGCTTCTCTGGTTCTCCAGTTTGCAGATAGCCTATGGAAATACTTCTCAACCTCCATAATCATGTGAGCCAATTCCCCTAATAAACACCATCTTGTCTGCCTATCTGTCCATCTATCTATCCATCCATCTCTCTGTCTCCTGTTGGCTCTGTCTCTCTGGAGAATTCTGACTAATGTATCAGAATATAACATAAGTGTGCTTTAAATTTTTGAAAGAATAAAAGGTTGAATTCAAAAATTCATAAAACATGAACTGCCTGAAACAAGTGGACAGATTTTTAACTGAAACAAATAATATAAAATTGTAAATAGAAAATACCAATAATATATAAAATGGCAAGTTAAAGGATATCTGAAAAGATTATTCATGAACAGAAAAATAGATTTAAATAAATTAGCTAAGAAGACAAAGAAAGAAAAAGAAATAAAGGAGAGATAAAGAGATACAAAGGATAGATTAATGTATATATTTTTCATTGGAATTTCAGAAGATAGTGGACAGATGAGAAACAAGCAAGTTTGAAAGAAATGATGAATAAATTTTTCCTGAATTGACAACGAGTATAAATCCTCAAATAGCTCCCAAACAGAAAAAATCATACATTTGAAAAAATCATAGTGAAAATATAGAATACCAAAGGCAAAAAGAAGATAATTAAGCAGCCAGAGAGAAGGGACAGATGGCATGCAAAGGAATGACGATTAGCCTGATTCCATTCAGTTAAGTATAGATAATAATATTTTATGAATAATCTCCTATAAACATGGATGAAATGCAAGAATTGTTAACACTAGAAAATTTATTCAATTCACTACATTCACAAATTTTTTTAAACACTGGATCATTTTACAGGTGCATGTTAAAATGGGACACTTCTGTTTTGCGGAAGCCACAAAAGACAGGAACACAAGAGTATGTCCCATATAATTGCACATTATATCTAATCCATTTGTGCAGAATTTGCAGGGAAAAATGGTAGAAAACTAAAATTTGCAGAAGAAATGGTACAAAACCTACTAGGAGAACCTTAGCTATAAGCTACTATAAGGATATACAAAAGGTAGCTAAAGAGTTGAACAGCTGGTTGGAAAGATTTGTAGAGATTTCTTTACAGAGAGTTGTTGGAGCGCCGTGCACTTCTTCCTGACAACTGCTAGGGAAAGCAGAGAGAGGGTGCTTCAAGTCAAGGGAGATGAAATTCAAGGGAACTGCTTGATACATGTGCTCTTGGGGTTTGGAACACACAGAGAATGAGTTTCTTAAACATACCTGGAAAACATAAACATGAGAAGTTTTAGCTATAGATACAAAGCAGCAGAGCACAGATAGGCTGGGCTGACTTAAAAGTGGGTGGAACCGGTATGAAATTGTCATAAGTGGGACTCTAACCAAACAGAGAAATAGACTCCTGAAAACAAAAACGGAGAGTCAGAGTCATAAATGTCAAATTGAAGGTGATATAGCCTATGACATAGGAACTGGAGTTATGTTCCAACAGGGAAAATTTCTGGATATCCCAGAAATAATCACTAGGGAAAAAAGCAGGTTTGAATGTTGGTCAAGCCCACAAATTTCTAACACGAGAGCAAGAGAATACTAGCTATTTAAACCTATTCTCTTTTTCACCGAAATCTATTTCTTCTAGACCTGACTTTGGAGGGTTTACAACAGCTAGTGAGCAGCGAAGGAGGCTGAGTTCCAAGGAACAAAGCTGACCATGCTCCTTGCCCTACTTTAAGCTTCTATTCCAAAAAACAAAACCAAATGGGAGAAAACTCTGGGAATTGGGGAAAAAAAACTGGGCTGGAAAAGTTTGGATTTCAGATTAGCCACACATAGATGGTTTCACTACTAAAATGAGACTGTATCTGGGCTTAGAAGAGACTGAAGGCTCCTCCTCTAATCCCCCACCTTTTACTTCCACTTTTTAAAACTAGTAGTGACAGGAAATGCCTGTCTACATTACACTTCATCCAAGATCTGGAAAAGAACTAGGGCATTAAGCAGGTGTGAAGTCAAAGGAGAGAGATGAAATTAAAGTTGTTTTTATCACACTTTATCTAGTCCTGCTTCTTCTATGGTTATAATCGCCACGTATATAGACAAAGCATTCTATAAAACTGAATACCCATTCGTGCCACATGAATAAATCTTTCAGTAAACTATGAATAGAAGGATATTTTCTTCCCTGAAAAAGAATATCTACCAATTACACAAGGGAAAACTCATACTGAATGTTAACCCCCGTCATTGATTATTCAGTGTGGTACAGAAGGTGGTCCTAGTTCAATGAGTTAAAAAAAAAAGTAAAATACTTTATAGTCATGCACCAGATAACAATGTTTCAATCAGAAACAAATCATATACACCACAATGGTCCCATAACATTATAATGAAAAATTCCTATCACTTAGTAATGCTGTAAGGCATTATAGTGCCATAGTGTAATGCACTACTCATGTGTCTATGGTGATGCCGGTGTAAACACACCTAATGCCCTGCCAGTCATATAAAAGTATAGCACATACAATTATGTTCAGTAGGTAATACTTGATAGTGATAATAATAAGTGACTATATTACTGGTTTATATATTTACTAAACTAAGTTTTACAGGGTACTCTTTCTACTTATTTTTTTTTTTTTTTTTTTTTTTTTTTTCTGGCTCATTTTTGAATTGTTCTTTTTTTTTTTTTTTTTTTTTATTATACTTTAAGTTTTAGGGTACATGTGCACATTGTGCGGGTTAGTTACATATGTATACATGTGCCATGCTGGTGGTATATCTCCCAATGCTATCCCTCCCCCCTCCCCCCACCCCACAACAGTCCCCAGAGTGTGATATTCCCCTTCCTGTGTCCATGTGATCTCATTGTTCAATTCCCACCTATGAGTGAGAATATGCGGTGTTTGGTTTTTTGTTCTTGCGATAGTTTACTGAGAATGATGGTTTCCAATTTCATCCATGTCCCTACAAAGGACATGAACTCATCATTTTTTATGGCTGCATAGTATTCCATGGTGTATATGTGCCACATTTTCTTAATCCAGTCTATCATTGTTGGACATTTGGGTTGGTTCCAAGTCTTTGCTATTGTGAATAATGCCGCAATAAACATACGTGTGCATGTGTCTTTATAGCAGCATGATTTATAGTCCTTTGGGTATATACCCAGTAATGGGATGGCTGGGTCAAATGGTATTTCTAGTTCTAGATCCCTGAGGAATCGCCACACTGACTTCCACAATGGTTGAACTAGTTTACAGTCCCACCAACAGTGTAAAAGTGTTCCTATTTCTCCACATCCTCTCCAGCACCTGTTGTTTCCTGACTTTTTAATGATTGCCATTCTAACTGGTGTGAGATGATATCTCATAGTGGTTTTGATTTGCATTTCTCTGATGGCCAGTGATGATGAGCATTTTTTCATGTGTTTTTTGGCTGCATAAATGTCTTCTTTTGAGAAGTGTCTGTTCATGTCCTTCGCCCACTTTTTGATGGGGTTGTTTGTTTTTTTCTTGTAAATTTGTTTGAGTTCATTGTAGATTCTGGATATTAGCCCTTTGTCAGATGAGTAGGTTGCGAAAATTTTCTCCCATGTTGTAGGTTGCCTGTTCACTCTGATGGTAGTTTCTTTTGCTGTGCAGAAGCTCTTTAGTTTAATTAGATCCCATTTGTCAATTTTGGCTTTTGTTGCCATTGCTTTTGGTGTTTTGGACATGAAGTCCTTGCCCACGCCTATGTCCTGAATGGTAATGCCTAGGTTTTCTTCTAGGGTTTTTATGGTTTTAGGTCTAACGTTTAAATCTTTAATCCATCTTGAATTGATTTTTGTATAAGGTGTAAGGAAGGGATCCAGTTTCAGCTTTCTACATATGGCTAGCCAGTTTTCCCAGCACCATTTATTAAATAGGGAATCCTTTCCCCATTGTTTGTTTTTCTCAGGTTTGTCAAAGATCAGATAGTTGTAGGTATGCGGCGTTATTTCTGAGGGCTTTGTTCTGTTCCATTGATCTATATCTCTGTTTTGGTACCAGTACCATGCTGTTTTTGTTACTGTAGCCTTGTAGTATAGTTTGAAGTCAGGTAGTGTGATGCCTCCAGCTTTGTTCTTTTGGCTTAGGATTGACTTGGCAATGCGGGCTCTTTTTTGGTTCCATATGAACTTTAAAGTAGTTTTTTCCAATTCTGTGAAGAAAGTCATTGGTAGCTTGATGGGGATGGCATTGAATCTGTAAATTACCTTGGGCAGTATGGCCATTTTCACGATATTGATTCTTCCTACCCATGAGCATGGAATGTTCTTCCATTTGTTTGTATCCTCTTTTATTTCCTTGAGCAGTGGTTTGTAGTTCTCCTTGAAGAGGTCCTTCACATCCCTTGTAAGTTGGATTCCTAGGTATTTTATTCTCTTTGAAGCAATTGTGAATGGGAGTTCACTCATGATTTGGCTCTCTGTTTGTCTGTTGTTGGTGTATAAGAATGCTTGTGATTTTTGTACATTGATTTTGTATCCTGAGACTTTGCTGAAGTTGCTTATCAGCTTAAGGAGATTTGGGGCTGAGACAATGGGGTTTTCTAGATAAACAATCATGTCGTCTGCAAACAGGGACAATTTGACTTCCTCTTTTCCTAATTGAATACCCTTTATTTCCTTCTCCTGCCTGATTGCCCTGGCCAGAACTTCCAACACTATGTTGAATAGGAGCGGTGAGAGAGGGCATCCCTGTCTTGTGCCAGTTTTCAAAGGGAATGCTTCCAGTTTTTGCCCATTCAGTATGATATTGGCTGTGGGTTTGTCATAGATAGCTCTTATTATTTTGAAATACGTCCCATCAATACCTAATTTATTGAGAGTTTTTAGCATGAAGGGTTGTTGAATTTTGTCAAAGGCTTTTTCTGCATCTATTGAGATAATCATGTGGTTTTTGTCTTTGGCTCTGTTTATATGCTGGATTACATTTATTGATTTGCGTATATTGAACCAGCCTTGCATCCCGGGGATGAAGCCCACTTGATCATGGTGGATAAGCTTTTTGATGTGCTGCTGGATTCGGTTTGCCAGTATTTTATTGAGGATTTTTGCATCAATGTTCATCAAGGATATTGGTCTAAAATTCTCTTTTTTGGTTGTGTCTCTGCCCGGCTTTGGTATCAGAATGATGCTGGCCTCATAAAATGAGTTAGGGAGGATTCCCTCTTTTTCTATTGATTGGAATAGTTTCAGAAGGAATGGTACCAGTTCCTCCTTGTACCTCTGGTAGAATTCGGCTGTGAATCCATCTGGTCCTGGACTCTTTTTGGTTGGTAAACTATTGATTATTGCCACAATTTCAGCTCCTGTTATTGGTCTATTCAGAGATTCAACTTCTTCCTGGTTTAGTCTTGGGAGAGTGTATGTGTCAAGGAATGTATCCATTTCTTCTAGATTTTCTAGTTTATTTGCGTAGAGGTGTTTGTAGTATTCTCTGATGGTAGTTTGTATTTCTGTGGGATCGGTGGTGATATCCCCTTTATCATTTTTTATTGTGTCTATTTGATTCTTCTCTCTTTTTTTCTTTATTAGTCTTGCTAGCGGTCTATCAATTTTGTTGATCCTTTCAAAAAACCAGCTCCTGGATTCATTGATTTTTTGAAGGGTTTTTTGTGTCTCTATTTCCTTCAGTTCTGCTCTGATTTTAGTTATTTCTTGCCTTCTGCTAGCTTTTGAATGTGTTTGCTCTTGGTTTTCTAGTTCTTTTAATTGTGATGTTAGGGTGTCAATTTTGGATCTTTCCTGCTTTCTCTTGTGGGCATTTAGTGCTATAAATTTCCCTCTACACACTGCTTTGAATGCATCCCAGAGATTCTGGTATGTTGTGTCTTTGTTCTCGTTGGTTTCAAAGAACATCTTTATTTCTGCCTTCATTTCGTTATGTACCCAGTAGTCATTCAGGAGCAGGTTGTTCAGTTTCCATGTAGTTGAGCGGCTTTGAGTGAGATTTTTAATCCTGAGTTCTAGTTTGATTGCACTGTGGTCTGAGAGATAGTTTGTTATAATTTCTGTTCTTTTACATTTGCTGAGGAGAGCTTTACTTCCAACTATGTGGTCAATTTTGGAATAGGTGTGGTGTGGTGCTGAAAAAAATGTATATTCTGTTGATTTGGGGTGGAGAGTTCTGTAGATGTCTATTAGGTCCACTTGGTGCAGAGCTGAGTTCAATTCCTGGGTATCCTTGTTGACTTTCTGTCTCGTTGATCTGTCTAATGTTGACAGTGGGGTGTTAAAGTCTCCCATTATTAATGTGTGGGAGTCTAAGTCTCTTTGTAGGTCACTCAGGACTTGCTTTATGAATCTGGGTGCTCCTGTATTGGGTGCATATATATTTAGGATAGTTAGCTCCTCTTGTTGAATTGATCCCTTTACCATTATGTAATGGCCTTCTTTGTCTCTTTTGATCTTTGTTGGTTTAAAGTCTGTTTTGTCAGAGACTAGGATTGCAACCCCTGCCTTTTTTTGTTTTCCATTTGCTTGGTAGATCTTCCTCCATCCTTTTATTTTGAGCCTATGTGTGTCTCTGCACGTGAGATGGGTTTCCTGAATACAGCATACTGATGGGTCTTGACTCTTTATCCAACTTGCCAGTCTGTGTCTTTTAATTGGAGAATTTAGTCCATTTACATTTAAAGTTAATATTGTTATGTGTGAATTTGATCCTGTCATTATGATGTTAGCTGGTGATTTTGCTCATTAGTTGATGCAGTTTCTTCCTAGTCTCCATGGTCTTTACATTTCAGCATGATTTTGCAGCGGCTGGTACCGGTTGTTCCTTTCCATGTTTAGCGCTTCCTTCAGGAGCTCTTTTAGGGCAGGCCTGGTGGTGACAAAATCTCTCAGCATTTGCTTGTCTGTAAAGTATTTTATTCCTCCTTCACTTATGAAGCTTAGTTTGGCTGGATATGAAATTCTGGGTTGAAAATTCTTTTCTTTAAGAATGTTGAATATTGGCCCCCACTCTCTTCTGGCTTGTAGGGTTTCTGCCGAGAAATCCGCTGTTAGTCTGATGGGCTTCCCTTTGAGGGTAACCCGACCTTTCTCTCTGGCTGCCCTTAACATTTTTTCCTTCATTTCAACTTTGGTGAATCTGACAATTATGTGTCTTGGAGTTGCTCTTCTCGAGGAGTATCTTTGTGGTGTTCTCTGTATTTCCTGAATCTGAATGTTGGCCTGCCTTGCTAGATTGGGGAAGTTCTCCTGGATAATATCCTGCAGAGTGTTTTCCAACTTGGTTCCATTCTCCGCATCACTTTCAGGTACACCAATCAGACGTAGATTTGGTCTTTTCACATAGTCCCATATTTCTTGGAGGCTTTGCTCATTTCTTTTTATTCTTTTTTCTCTAGACTTCCCTTCTCGCTTCGTTTCATTCATTTCATCTTCCATTGCTGATACCCTTTCTTCCAGTTGATCGCATCGGCTCCTTAGGCTTCTGCATTCTTCACGTAGTTCTCGAGCCTTGGTTTTCAGCTCCATCAGCTCCTTTAAGCACTTCTCTGTATTGGTTATTCTAGTTATACATTCTTCTAAATTTTTTTCAAAGTTTTCAACTTCTTTGCCTTTGGTTTGAATGTCCTCCCGTAGCTCAGAGTAATTTGATCGTCTGAAGCCTTCTTCTCTCAGCTCGTCAAACTCATTCTCCATCCAGCTTTGTTCCGTTGCTGGTGAGGGACTGCGTTCCTTTGGAGGAGGAGAGGTGCTCTGCGTTTTAGAGTTTCCAGTTTTTCTGTTCTGTTTTTTCCCCATCTTTGTGGTTTTATCTACTTTTGGTCTTTGATGATGGTGATGTACAGATGGGTTTTCAGTGTGGATGTCCTTTCTGTTTGTTAGTTTTCCTTCTAACAGACAGGACCCTCAGCTGCAGGTCTGTTGGAATACCCTGCCGTGTGAGGTGTCAGTGTGCCCCTGCTGGGGGGTGCCTCCCAGTTAGGCTGCTCGGGGGTCAGGGGTCAGGGACCCACTTGAGGAGGCAGTCTGCCCGTTCTCAGATCTCCAGCTGCGTGCTGGGAGAACCACTGCTCTCTTCAAAGCTGTCAGACAGGGACAATTAAGTCTGCAGAGGTTACTGCTGTCTTTTTGTTTGTCTGTGCCCTGCCCCCAGAGGTGGAGCCTACAGAGGCAGGCAAGCCTCCTTGAGCTGTGGTGGGCTCCACCCAGTTCGAGCTTCCCGGCTGCTTTGTTTACCTAATCAAGCCTGGGCAATGGCGGGCGCCCCTCCCCCAGCCTCGCTGCCGCCTTGCAGTTTGATCTCAGACTGCTGTGCTAGCAATCAGCGAGATTCCGTGGGCGTAGGACCCTCCGAGTCAGGTGTGGGATATAGTCTCGTGGTGCGCCGTTTTTTAAGCCGGTCTGAAAAGCGCAATAATCGGGTGGGAGTGACCCGATTTTCCAGGTGCGTCCGTCACCCCTTTCTTTGACTCAGAAAGGGAACTCCCTGACCCCTTGCGCTTCCCAGGTGAGGCAATGCCTCGCCCTGCTTTGGCTCGCGCACGGTGCGCTGCACCCACTGGCCTGCGCCCACTGTCTGGCACTCCCTAGTGAGATGAACCCAGTACCTCAGATGGAAATGCAGAAATCACCCGTCTTCTGCGTCGCTCACGCTGGGAGCTGTAGACCGGAGCTGTTCCTATTCGGCCATCTTGGCTCTCCCCCTACTTATTTTTTTTAAAAGTTAACTGAAAAACAACCTCAGGCAGATCTTTAGGGAAGTATGCCAGAAGAAAGCGTTTTTATCATAGAAAATGACAGCTCCAATGCCTGCTGTTTCCCCTGAAGATCTACCAGTGGGACAAGACGTGGAGGTGGAAGACAGTGATATTAATGATCCTGACCCTATGTAGGCCTAAGTTAATGTGTGTTTTTGTGTCTTAGTGTTCAACAAAGAATATTTCAAAAATAAAATAAATTGAAAATCTTAAAAATAAAAAGGTTGTAGAATAAGAATATAAAGAAAGAAAATATTTTTATATAGCTGTACAATATGTTTGTGTTTGAACTGTTATTACAAAAGAGTCAAAAGGTTAGAAATATTAAAAATTATATAAAGTAAAAAGTTCTAGTTTATTATTGAATAAAAATATTTTCTATAAATTTAGTATAACATTAAGTGTACACTGTTTATAAAGTCCACAGTAGTGTACAGTAAAGACCTAGGACTTTATATTCACTCACTGCTTACTCATGGATCACCTGGAACAACATTCGGTCCTATAAGCCCCATTCATCGTAAGTGCCCTATACAGGTGTACCATTTTTTATCTTCTATACCATATTTTTACCATATATTTTCTATGTTTAAATGTTTTAATACACAAATATTACCATTATATTACAATTGCCTACAGTACGGTAACATGCTGTACACGTTGTGGTCTAGGAGCAACATGCTACAGCATATAGCCTAGGTGTGTAATCGGCTAAACTAGGTTTACATAAGTACAAGCTATGATGTTCACACATGGACAAAACTGCCTAACAACAAATTTCTTTGAGCATATCCTGGATGTATTCGTCAGGATCCTCTAGAGGGACAGGACTAATAGCATAGATTTATCGATGAAGGGGGATTTATGGAGGATTATTGACTCACATGTCACAAAGTGAAGTCCCATGATAGGCCATCTGCAAGCTAAGGAATGAGGAAGCCAGTCCAAGTCCCAAAACCTCAAAAGTACGGAAGCCGACAGTGCAGCCTTCAGTCTGTGGCCAAAGGCCTGAGATCCCCTGGCAAACCACTGGTGTAAGTCCAACAGTCCAAAAGCTGAAGAACTTGCAGTCCGATGTTCAGGGGCAGGAAGCATCCAGCACAGGAGAAAGATGAAGCCTGGAAGACTCAGCAAGTCTAACCCTTCCACTTTCCTCTGCCTGCTGTTATCCTAGCCATGCTGGCAGCTGATTAGATGGAGCCCACACAGATTGAGGGTGGGCCTGCCTCTCTCCCAGTCCACTGACTGAAATGTTAATCTCCTTTGGCAACACCCTCACAGACACACCCAGGAAGTTTGCATCCTTCAATCCAATCAAGTTGACACCCAATATTAACCATCACACTGGACATTATATGAGATGCATGACTGTATAATGATTAGAAATAAAAAACAAAATTTGAAGGTAATGATGACCTCTATAAGAAATGTAGAACTCTATAAATCGTTTAAATGAATGAGTTCAACAAGTATGTCAGATATAAGTATACTAAAGTCAATTATATTCCTATTGTAAACAACAAACAGAAAATATAACTTTAGAAAGAAACCATTTACACCAGCCTGGGCAACATAGCAAGATACCATCTCTTAAAAAAAATTAATTAGTTGGGGCATGGTGGCACATACCTGTAGTCCCAACTACTTGGGAGGCTGAGGCAGGAGAATTGATCAAATCCAGGAGTTTGAGGCTACAGTGAGCTATGGTAGATACTCATTAAATGTTTGAGTCATTTCCAAATAAAATTTTTTTAAATGAAACAAATTGCTGAGCATAAATGTAATTTCATGTTGGCTCCTTAAATTTCATAGAAACACTAAATATATTTGGGTCTATTAATACACATAAAAAATATGTTCTGTTAAATGTTTCTAAAAATTATAATATTATTCTCATCTAGAAAGTACTGTTATGTGACAGACAGCTCAAAATGTCTTGCTTTCTAGGTGTTAACTAAAAATTAGGTTACCAGGAGTTAAAATTCTAAGTAACATATAGAATTGTGTACAAAGTGTACCGAAAAAGTGTTTTTGATAATAAAAATTATAAGTATAACAATTTGTTTTTTATTGAGAAAAATACTTTTGTCTAATTTGCAGGTTATTTAAAAGTTATTTTAAAATATGTATTTAGAAAAAAATAGAAACAAGATAAAAAGAAACTAGTTAAAAAAAAAAAAAAAGGAACCAGTAAGTAGGAGAGAGATGTGAAGAAAGTTACAGGTACAGAGGTGTATTTTTGGTAAGAAAGATTTTCTATAAAAAATGCAGTAAATTTTTGTCCTAACGTAAAAGGACTGGTTATTTAGGAAGGAGAAAATATAGGAGAAACGAGAAAGTCTAAGCTTGTCATCAAAGGTTATGCAGGTCATATAAGATTGTGAAGGATGAATTTGTAAAAGGAATTTTGTGTGTGATCAAGTTGGCTATAATTAAAAGGGTGTTATTTATGAGTCTTTCTAAAGATTGAGCTTTGATATTAAAAATACACTGATACAAATTTTCTTCTCAATTGCTGATTACAAATTCCAATAGATTTTTAACCATCATTATTTGAAGGATCTAATTAAACTAAAGAGCTTCTGCACGGCAAAAGAAACTATCAGCAGAGTCAACAGAAAACCTACAGAATGGGAGAAAATTTTTGCCAACTATGCATCTGACAATGATATACTATCCAGCATCTATAAGGAACTTAAATTTACAAGAAAAAACTAACAACCTCATTAAAAAGTGGGCAAACGACATGCACAGACACTTCTCAAAAAAAGACATACATGCAGCCAACAAGCATGTGAAAACAAGCTCAACATTATAATCATTAGAGAAAGGCAAATCAAAACCACAATGAGATGCCATCTCTTACCAGTCAGAATGGCTATTATTAAAAAGTCAAAAAATAACAGATGCTGGCAAGATTGTGGAGAAAAAGACGCACTTATACACTGTTGGTGGGAGTGTAAATTAGTTCAGTCATTGTGGAAGACACTGTGGTGATTCATCAAAGACCTAAACACAGAACTACCATTGAACCCAGCAATCTCATTACAGGGTATATACCCAAATGAATATAATTCAGTATATTATACAGACACATGCACACATATGTTCATTGCAGTACTATTCACAATAGCAAAGACATAAATCAACCTAAATGCCCATCATCAATGTGATAAAAGAAAATCTTTAGCCAAATTAAATTTAAAGCAGTTTAATTGAGCAATGAATGATTCCTGAATTGGGCAGCCTTCCCAGCCAGAGTAGGCTCAGAGACTCCAGTCCAGCCACGTGGTGGAAGAAGATTTATGGACAGAAAAAGGAAAGTGACTTATGGAAAATGGAAATGAGGTACAGAGACAGCTGGATTGCTTACAGCTCAGCATTCACCTTATTTGAACACAGTTCTAACAGTTGACTACATTTGATTGGCCAAAACTTGGTAATTGGCACAAGTGTAGGCTATGGTCTGTTTACAGTTCCACTAGTTGTAGTTCACAATGTAAAGAAAAACCTTTATGCCAAACTTAAAATATGTAAGGAGGCAGTTTTAGGCTAAACTTGATTTAACAAATGGTAGACTGCATAAAGGAGGTATAGTACATATACACCATGGAATACTACACAGCCATAAAAATGAGATCTTGTTCTTTGCAGGAACATGGATGGAGTTCGAGGCCATTATCCTTAGCAAACAAAAGCAGGAACAGAAAACCAAACACCACATGTTCTTACTAATAAGTGGGAGCTAAATGATGATAACACACGAACACATAGAGGGGAAAAACACACACTGGGGTCTACCTGAGGGTGAAGATTCGGAGGAGGGAGAGGATCAGGAAAAATAATTAATGGGTACTAGGATCAATACCTAAGTAATAAAATAATCTGTACAACAAACCCTCATTCCATAAGTTTACCTATATAATAAACCTGCACATGTACCCCGAACTTAAAAGTTAAATTAAAAAGTAAAAATAAAACATTGATTATTTACTGTTTTCCAGATTGATGAAAATTTTTTCTTTTAAGCTATTTATTGTTTAAAACAATTTTGTAAAGTATATTTTTTGAATAAAGGTTAAAACATTTTTTCTCACTACCTGACCCCTACAAAATTCAAAAACTATTCATGAGTACTTCTATTTTTATAGCAATGTAATTATTTGCATAGAAGATCAATAAAAATTTGTTCCCTATTTATCACAGGACAAAATTGAAAACATTGGTTTTATTACCACGGCTTCGACTGGAATATTGTATTTGAGAATGTGCATAAAATGGCTGGTTTCAAGGGTTCCCAGCCTTACAATGAGGGAGTAAAAATTATTACTTCCTGTCAGGTCCAGGAATCTTAAGTCTACAGGAAAAATCTAAACTCTGCCTTGGTTTGGCTTCATAACCCCAAGAGGTTTTTAAATCTGAGATTCGTATGTGATCGATGTAGAGATAAAAAGTTACATTTCTAAAGAAAAGCTAAAATACATCTGTTATTAGATTGTAGTTCTGTGAATTTTTTTAAGTTCTTATTATCTACCTATAGACTGGACTAGATTCTAAATTATTCTACATTCCTTAAATCTAACATTCTTCCATAGAATTCTAAAAACAGGTACTGCTGTCTTCCTAAAGCCCTATAAGCTGAAACTAGATTAATATTAAGGAACAAATCTCATGCCTGATGTAGGGGCCATATAAAAAGTTCACCAAGCCATCCAATACCATAACAAGAAACATTCCAGCTACTAACCAGGATAAGAAGTTAACATTTTCATGCTGTAGACAGCTTTTCCCAAGGCATTAGAACAAGACTCCATAATATAATGAGACCCTTATTACTTTTGATGCCTACTTTTTTTTACTTGACAGGATAATGGTCATTTGATTTATGCATTTGGTTGCCTTTAAGCCTAGGTTCATGGCTCCAAAATATTATGCAAACTGGGATTGTCATATTACTATTAATTTTACTTTATATTTTTTTAATTTTGTTTCTTTTTAAATTTTTGCAGAAGTATAAATCTTAACAGAATAATGATGGCCCAGTACATTGAGATGACAGCAAAATACTATAAAACAGATGAAACTAAGCTTAATAATTGACTCCTGGTTGACTTATCCTGACAGTCACTCCCTTCAACCTTCCCTTGTTGCTCAAATGTGGCTAAAAGGGTTTTGACACCAACTTCTATTTGGCTATCACTCCCTCCAACATAGGACCAGACCGGCAACCTGGGACACAACCATCTTGGCACTGTGTAATACTCAAAACTCAACTACAGGATGATTGATCATCAATGCTTTCAGAAAAAAGACCTCAATCAAAAGAAGAAAATGTGAAGGTTTTTGGAATCAAAATGGAATACTTATGATAAAAAAAATTAAAAAGCTCTGACAAATAGAGCCAAGGAAGGCCATGAAGAGAAGATTCTCATACATGAATGCCTCATAACAAAAACTACCACAAAAGACTCTGATTGCACAAAAGCAATCACAACCTTACATAGAAAACTACTTCTGTGGAAACATCTGCCCAGCAAATGGCTGTCCAATCCCAGACCGATGGCATCCTTGTTATTAATCCTTGAGGCCAAGGATAATTATCTCAACACAATTGTGTAATCCTCTTCATTTTTTCTTTAAAATCTGTCTTCCTTTACTTCCCTAAATACACCCATAGTTTACTATGGCACACATATTCCCATTGCAATGCCCTAATCCTGAATAAGTATCATTTTCCATTAGAGAGACTCTCTGTTGTTAATTAGGTTGACAAAGTTTATACATTTGAGTACATTCAAAATTAAAATGTCTACTCATCAAAAGATACTGAAAATCAGACCTCAGAGGAGGAGGCCTAATTAACTACTCCAGTTGTCTGCATATCAGAAAGGATCCTATGAAATTAAGATCCAGATCCTGAGATGAGGAGTGCTGAAGGCTAGTGCCTAGCATCTAAGGAGGTAGCAATAAGGCTGGTTCTAGAAGTGTAAAAACTGCAAACTGGATCCAGCCACTGCTAATAGAAGAAACTGTTGCTACTGGGGCAAAGGAGAGCTGCCAAGCTAAGGTTCCCTAACAAGAAACAGAAACAAACGAGGAACAGGAAGCAAACAAAAAACAATTCCCTTCTTTCTTTAACCTTCCAGCCACCCTCTAATGTCTCTATTGGTAAAGCCTAGTTAGGAATCATCTGGCAAAGCAAAACTGTGTCTTGTAGAGTCTCAGTCCCAGCATCGTACAACAGAGTGTAGAAGAATGAGAGTGAAGTGGAGAGATGATCATTGAATAACCAGTATACTATTTATTTAAGATTTAAAGCCTGCCAAACAAAGCTTTTATTTCATATACATGTAGTAAAAGTAAAAAGAAATGCATGAGGACAAGAAATGCAAAATTCAAACAGAGACTACCTTTGGTGGCAATAGAGAAGATGTGATCTAAAAGAGCCACACAGAGTTCTTCAATTGTCCCTTTCAAGTTTTATTTTCAAGCTGCACAGTGCTTTTGAAAGTATTGATTATAGTATTCTCTAGGCATTTTGGGTGTCTGGAATACTTCATTAAAAAACCAGCCAAGGAATGAAAAGAAGGAAAACAAGAGAAGTATACACATTTATATGCAATTTATTGTGAGACACCATCTTGTCTCACGAGGAGTGTTTTGTTTACATGGTAAGGTCAAGATAAAAGTTTCTACCTCATGGTAACAACTGAAATATAGATTCAGATCATGTTAGTGTTTTGACCTGGTACTAAATGGCAGGATTTCATATCTCCTCCAGATTGACACTTGCCCCTGGGAAGAAGAGCAAATGGTCCATGAAGTCCCCATCTGCCTGTCTGAAGAACATCTGTAGTGAAGTGGGCTATCCGAAATTATGTGGCAGTAATGCTACTAAAGGTAAAATTATCCCACCTCAGTAATAATAGTTATTGGCAGAAGAATGCTTTGAAAAGACATTTGTTTCAGGTTGTTTAAAAATGGAGCCTTAACACTCATTGAAATTTTGTATTCGACACTTGTAACTTTTATCTGACATTGTACAGATTTATTTGACAACCTATTTAGTTGTTGACAAGTCTGTTCTGCTTCCTTGTAAGTGTATTTTAAAGGTTTATGTTGAACATATTTTGTATAAACCTCATAATGATGGAAAGACAATAGGAAAACTGAGTGCATCTCAAAATATGCTCGTCTTTATAAGGCAGCTTGGAACATGAATACTAATACAATTTTTAATGTTTTTTATTAAAAATCAATTCAGACTCATAGAATAAAAATTTATTGAACAACTAATATGTTCAATTCTCAAACCAAGCTTTGGGAGAGAGATGCCTCCCAACACCCACTGATCACCACGAAAGGATAATGATGGCTTCCAAACAGTTTAATTCCATCCGCTTCTACCCATTTTCACTGCCTATAATTTAATAAAATCTCACCATCTTCTTTACCTTCAACTGCTGCCTCAGACTTACTATAGACGGTGCCTAGTATATAATTGATTCTTTAAAATATTAGTTTAAATAAATAAATGAATGAATTTTGAATGTCTCAAAGTTGTTAAATCCAGAAATGCTGAGGCACAGAACGAAGACTAGAAAGCGAGAGTAGGCCAGGTGCAATGGCTCACGCCTGTAATCCCAGCACTTTGGGAGGCCAAGGCAGGCGGATCATGAGGTCAGGAGTTCGAGACCAGCCTGACCAACATGGTAAAACCCCGTCTCTACCAAAAATACAAAAATTAGCTGGGCATGGCGGCACGCACTTGTAATCCCAGCTACTCAGGAGGCTGAGACAGGAGAATCGCTTGAACCCGGGAGGCAGAGGTTGTAGTGAGCCGAAATAGCGCCACTACACTCCAGCCTAGGCAACAGAGCGAGACTCCATCTCAAAAAAAAAGAAAGCGAGAGTACTAGGTGGTGGCCTAGAGGAAGAGCAGAAAAGGTGGGAGAGTATATAAAGCAGAAGGGATGGAAAGTTCTCATGTTATATTTAGCTCAGTAAGTCTCCTAATTTTCTTACTGTAGAAACAGCAGTAAGTTTTTAAGAATTACTCCCAGTGATATGTTATCCACAATTTTCAAATTATAAAAATGACTGAGATATCTCAAATTATATATGGAATTTTGTAGGAAAATTGTAAAAAAGATAAGCCTTTCAATGCACAATTCACTAAATCAAATTATCAAAGTTCTTAAAGGGTACTTCATGAAATTTTATTTTTATTTGTTTTATTCATTTCTTTTCATCTTTCCACTTATGTAATATCATGTCAGTCACATAGGAGATATGTAATAAATATTGCTGATTCAAATGTTATTTGATAACATTTACACACTGACTCAGGTATTTTTGTTCAAAAATTATTTTGTCACCCTTCATCATAACAACTTCAATATTTTGATGAAAAAATAACTTTTTATGTTTATACATATAGCTTTCTTTCAACTAGGATTTGATTCAGCAATCATGCTTGGATTCTAAGTATTTCATGGAATGCAATGATTTAAGAACTTGGTCATTGGTACAAGTAATGGTCTTTCATCACCAGCAAATTCGCATTATAAAAATTTTCTCTAGTGACAAAGGATAGTGGTTTTATATCTACTAATCATCAGCAAATTTAGAGTCAGATTTTAAATTATTCTATTTTTTTCCAATTATTTAGCAAAGGTAAACCTAAGAAATTTTTGTTAGGTTAAGACAGTATTTCAGTACACAACCAAATTATTGACTCTATATTATCTATTTCTAAATTGTTTGGCGACAGGTTTTTAGATTTATAGGTGTAGAATACACTTGGCAAAAATTTACTGTAATCCTTTATTTTATACTCTCATATCTAGAATGTACTTGATGCTAGTGGGCCTTTCAACAGTAAAGATGGAGAAGAATAAAAATCACAATCTGCAATATTAAATTACTACTGGGTACACTGTCAGACATTCACTCCAGTCCTAAATCTGCTACTTAGTAGCAACAAAAACCCAAATAAAGAACTTAACTTTCCAGAGTTTCAGCTTACCTTTCTACATAAGAATAGAAATATCTGGTCTACAAGACTCAGAGGAATAGGTAAGATGTTATGCAAGAAGTCTGGGTAAAATGCATAACACTGCTTGCATTTAATTAGCATTTGAGATCTTATGTAAAGAACAGAAAAAGAAGTATTAAACCAACAGAAGAAAAAGGTACTTTGTACTGAACAGCATTAGTAGTCCCATAATAGACCTCCCTAGCTCCTAGCCCAGTGGTCATCATACATTAAATGAATATGTGTTCAATTAATTAATTAAGCAGAAGAAGCATACGTGATCATATAGTAATAACAAGAGAAAACCTAAGACCTGAAGAACACTGAAAGAGAAGAAGGTACCATGTGGAGTATGTTTAGATTCCAGGAAACCCCTCTGTATCCTAAATACATCAATGGTCATATAGAATAGCAAGGCATGGCATAGAGGTAAACATGTATTATGAGATGTAATAAATACTATCACCATGGGTGAGGAGCTCTAGGCTGAGGTATTCTATGTTCTTTTTTTTTTTTTTTTTTTTTTTTTTGAGACAGAGTCTCGCTCGGTTGCCCAGGCTGCAGTGCAGTGACGTGCTCTCGGCTCACTGCAAGTTCCACCTCCTGGATTCATACCATTCTCCTGCCTCAGCCTCCCAGATAGCTGCTGGGACTACAGGCGCCCGCCACCATGCCCGGCTAATTTTTTTTTTTTTTTTTTTTACTAGAGACAGGGTTTCACTGTGTTAGCCAGGATGGTCTCGATCTCCTGACCTCATGATCTGCCTGCCTCGGCCTCCCAAAGTGCTGGGATTACAGGCGTGAGCCACGGCACCCGCCTCTATGTTCTTTATCAAAGGCAGAAGCAACCTATGACTGTAACAGACACTCCTAAACTGACTGCCTGACTTGTTATCATTTCTCCCTTCTTGGCGAAATGCCCCTGATCCACAGGAATGGATATCTAACCCTTCTAAAAGACCCCATGTAAAGCCACAGATAATTAGCCAGCAGTGACCAACAGACCCAAACTAAACAATCAAATTCTCTTTCCCAGGAATTTGTAGCTTTTACCGACAGTCACAGAAACTAGGTGACAATGGAACAAGATTATGTTAATTCCAATGTGATAAAGGGAAGATCCACAAATTCAGTCAGTTTCAGAGATCCCTAGCACCTCCCTGGTTGTTCAAATCTTCTTAAGATTCTGTGAGAATGTAATATATAGTGTAAGATATTATCCAACTGAACGGTGGTGTGCATTCTGCTACCGAGACTGGGCCAAGTTGAGTTGTGAGTTACAATCTCTGCCAAAATGGTGATCCTGGGAGAACTACAGCTCCATGGAGAAGGGGGCCTGAAAAGGAGAAAGAATGGCTTTTGCTGAGACCATTGATAACACTGAAGACAAAGAAAAATTAAAACCTAGGATGGATAAGGAGAAAAATAATAGGCTTCAGTGTCATTACATAGAACAAAAAAAAGCAAATTTTGTATTTTTAGGAGAAATTTCTCATTTTTAATGAAGAAAGAAAGCTTACATTTAAGAAGAAAAAATATGAATAAGGTTTTAACAGTGCATTTCCTTAACCCTAGGATATCCAGTCCATAAATATTTTTGGGACATCAGATGTGTGGGCAAGGAAGTAGGCTATTGAAACCTCAGATTTCTTTAATTTATGCTTACAAAGTTATATAAGTTTTTTCTTTCATGAGACTCTCAAATATGGAGGACAGTTCAGATCTAAAAGTGTTCTAATTAGTAATTTAGACTAATAACAGCCCCTTGTTATTATTATCTAAAAGTCTCAAAATCATGGACTTATACATTGAAGACTACAAAGAGACATCCATGGCAGGAAAGTTGGATTTATTTATCACCAAATGAATTTCTATGAATTAATCCCATTAAGAAAAGTCAGGAAATACAAAATTCACAATCCTCCAGAGTTATGTATTGTTAGAGAAGTAACACTTTTAAACAGTTTCTGAAAACAGGATTAGCAGCTAATATCATTAATATTCTAAAAGCAGCCTTCTGAGACTCAGCATAGACAAATCACTGATTTTCACATTTATCTTTCTTGGGACTTCTGTAGTCACTTCAAGCTGTCTTCATGTAATCCACTCATACCAGAAAATGTTTTCAAGGTTATTCTAAATAATTAACCTTCTCACGTTAGAGTTCAAATGTCTTTCTGTGATAAAGAACTTGAACACCTCAAAAGCATAATTACAGGTATACCCTTGAGAGTTGAGCTATATCAAGTTCTCAAAATGAGTATGGATATTAAAACTGATATAGCAGCAATTAGTTATTATGAATTTTCTCTATTACCTAGCCTGTTGGATTGTGTCAGTGAAACATAACTCTGCTTAAAAGAGTTCACATAATTTCTGATTGCCACTCTCAATCCTCAGTCTTGAATTTATTATAGTATTTCAAAGGCAAAGACATCAAAACTACTTTGACTTTCCTTTTTTCCTCCCATTATTGAATCAGTTATGTGTTAACATAACGTCACATCTAAAGTGGACTTCTTTTTTAAGAACGGATTTTTGAAGAGTAAATAATGTGTCAATTAAAAATAATAAAAAGAAAACCTTACAGAATAAGAAATCATTTAACTATGACCAACTTATAAAAGTATGTAGATGGAGTAAGCCTTAAAATAGTAGTTTTACTGTGTAAAGTAGGCAATTTTGAGTATTGCCATCAGGCCAAATACCTAAATACCTAAAAGGCCCATAAAAGTGTCCTCCATAAAAAAGTCATTCTAACCTCAATTTAAAAAGGTAATGTTTTCACCACCAATACTTTAATATGTAGTCTCTAAAATGCAAAGTGAAAACTTTCATATTATTTTCATCAAGAAAATAATCTAGTAATCAGAATTTTTTCTAAAATCTTATTCTACTAGAATCATTAGAAAGATCATTCCAATAAGAGTTGAAACCATTCTGTGAGAATGGTAATTTTAATATCCTCTGCCTCTAGCACTAGTGTATACCACAGTGTGACAGATAAGGTTTTTTAATGATATATTTTATCTGAAGATTTTAGGAAGACAGATCTCTAGTAAGTAATAAACTCTATTTGGAGTTTTTAAACATCTGTTTTAAATCTTTGATTCCAGCAAAGTGATTGTCATACCCCTACTTATGATGGAAAATATATTTGTATATGTGTGCTCCTTAAACATAAATCATTTCATGTTATAACATGTAACCACTGTTCTCAAAACTTTTCAGTGCCTTCTCATACACTACTAAGTTACATCAAAGGTCTTCTATCATGGTCTAGCCCTTCACTATCATGTTGGCCTCATCTCCTTCCTATGGCACCATCTATCCTTTTTCTGGCTTTCTTAGTGTGCTCCAGAGCTATTGCTCATGCTATTTTCTCTTTTTGGCATGTTTTCCTACTTCCTTTATATTTCTGTTTCAATGTCATCATTTTCTTTAAAAAAAATTATTACACATACACATCCCTCTGGTCTATCCTTAGCCTATTTTATTTGCTTACTCATTTGTTTTTAAAACACTTATTATCTCCTGACATGTTTGTTTTTCCATTTTATGTCTTCTACCCATAGACTATATAGTTTTAAAACAAATCTTCTTCGTTATTATTTGCCCAATGCCTGATGCAATGCCAGGCACTCAATAGTTGTTCAATGATTACTTTAAATAAATAAAAGCAGCTTTTAAAATCAAACACAAATAGTTTTCATGCCTGGTGTTATGGCATTACAATTGTCTAAAATTCTGCTTTACTTTATCTTAATAGGCTTCAACCCACCCATAATAAATTCTTTTTACTATAGATTTCTGTTTTACTTGTAACTCTAATAAAGAAATAAATAGGAGGGAAGGGCCAAGATAGTCAACTAGAAGTAGCTGTGCTCTGCAGCTCCAACTAAGAAGAATGAAAATGGCGAGTGAATACTGCACCTTCAGCTGAGGTATCCAGGTTATCTCTGGGACTGACTAGGTGGTTGGCACGACCCATGGAGAGCAAGGAAAAACAGGGTGAAGCAACAGCCCACCTAGGAGCCACACAGGGCAAGGGGAGCTCAGCCAAGGGAGGTGGTGAGTGATTGTGCTACTTCACCCAAGAAACCACACTTTTCCCATAGATCTGTACAACCCATCAGGATATCCTCTCATAAGCCCATGCCACTAGGGCCTTGGGTCCCAAGCACAGAGCTGTGCAGATGCTTGGAAGCCACTCAGATTGCAGCAAATGGCAGCAGGCTGGAGGCTGCCTAAGACGACCGAGTCCTTGGGGAAGAGGAGCGGCCACCACCACTATGGCTCCAGTCTGCCATTTTCCCCTACGAGCGCTAAGGAGACTGGGTGGTTTGGAGCAGGAGGAATTCCTCACAGTGCAACACAGTGGTTGTGGAAGATTGTGACAAGACTGCTTCTTCAAGTGGGACCTGGATCCATTCCTCCTCACCAAGCAGGGCCTCCCTGCAGGAATTTCAGCAATTATAGACAAGGATTTACAGACAGAACTCTGATCTCCCTGTGATGGAGCCCCTGGGAAGAGGGGTCGCCTCCATTTCAAGAGCTCAGTAGATTTAGTCCTTCCTGCCCACTAGCTCTGAAGGGTCTGGGCAGTACAGATGAGGGGGATTTCCCCAGTGCAGCACACTGCTCTGCCAAAGGGCAGCCAGAGTGCTTCGTTAAGTGGATCCCTGATCCCGTGCCTCCTGAATGGGTGAGACCCCCCAGAAAAGGGGTCACCAGACACCTTATACAGGACCATTCCCACTACCACAAGGTCAGTGCCCCTTAGAGGAAGGAAAAGACAGCCATGTTTGCTATTCTGCAGCCTCCACTAGTGATACCTCCAGGTGCGGGAGGGAGCCAGGAAAATAGGGTCTGGAGTGGACCCCCAGCAAACCACAGCAGCCCTACAGAAGAGGGGCCTGCCTGTTAAAAGAAAAGCAAACAAACAGAAAGCAACAACAACAACATCAACAAAAAAGACCCCACACAAAAAACCCATCTAAAGGTCAGCAGCTTCAAAGACTGAAGGCAGATAAGCTTACAAATATAAGAAAGAATCAACACAAAATGCTGCAAACTCAAAAATCCAGAGTTCCTCTTCTCCAAATTATAGCAACACCTCTCCAGCAAGGGCACAGAACAGGGTGGAGGCAGAGATGGATGAACTGACAGAAGTAGGCTTCAGAAAGTGAGTAATAATGAACTTCACTGAGCTAAAGGAGTATGTTCTAACCCAATGCAAAGAAGATAAGAACCATAATAAAATATTATAGGAGTTGTTAACCAGAATAACCAGTTTAAAAAGGAACATAAATGACCTGATGGAGCTGAAAAACACAACACGAGAACTTCACAATGCAACCACAAGTATCAATAGCTGAACAGATCAAGAAAGGAAAGAATCTCAGAGCTTGAAGACTATCTTTCTGAAATAAGACAGGCAGACAAGATTAGAGGAAAAAAGAATGAAAAGAACAAAAGCTTCAAGTACTATGGGATTATGTAAAAAGACCAAACCTATAACTGATTGGGGTACCTGAAAGAGACAGGGAGAATGGAACCAAGTTGGAAAACATACTTCAGGGTATCATCCAGTAGAACTTCCCCAACCTAGCAAGACAGGCCAACATCCAAATTCAGGAAATCCAGAGAACCCCAGTAAGATGCTCCATGAGAAGATCACCCTCAAGGCACATAATCGCCAGATTCTCCAAGGTGAAAATTAAGGAAAAATGTTAAGGGCAGCCAGAGAGAAAGGCCAAATAAGCTACAAAGGAACACCCATAAGACTTCAGGGTTTCTCAGTGGAAACCCTAAAGCCAGAAGAGATTGGGGGCCAATATTCAACATTCTTAAAGAGAAGAATTTCCATCCCAAAATTTCATACTGGGCTAAACTAAGCTTCGTAACTGAAGGAGAAATAAAATAGTTTTCAGACAATTCAATGCTGAAGGAATTCATTACCATCAGGCCTGTCTTACAAGAGCTCCTGAGGAAGCACTAAATTTGGAAAGGAAAACTATTATCAGCCACTACAAAAACACACTGAAGTACACAGACCAATGACACTATGAAGCAACTACATTGACAAGCCTGCAAAATAACCAGCTAGCATCATGATGACAGGATCAAATTCACACATAACAATAAACCAACAAATATCAAACAGACAAAGAAGGGCATTACATAATGGTAAAGGAGTCAATTCAACAAGAAGTGCTAACTATCCTAAATATATATATACTCAATGCAAGAGAACCTAAGTTCATAAAACAATTTCTTAGAAACCTACAAAGAGACTTAGACTCCCACACAATAATAGTAGGAGACTTTAACACCCTACTGTCAATATTAGTCAGATCATGGAGACAAAAAATTAAGAAAGATATTCAGGACTTGAACACAGCTCTGGATCAAGTGGACCTGATAGATATCTGCAGAACTCTCCACCCATAAACAATAGAATATACATTCTTCTGAGTGCCACATGGCACTTACTCTAAAATTGATCACATAATTAGAAGTAAAACACTCCTCAGCAAATGCGAAAGAACTGAAATGATAACGAACAGTCTCTCAGACTACAGTGCAATCAAATTAGAACTCAAGATTAAGAAACTCATTCAAAACCACACAACTACATGGAAATTGAACAATCTCCTGAATGACTCCTAGGTAAATAATGAAATTAAGGCAGAAGTCAAGAAGTTATCTGAATGGGAACAAAGAAGCAATGTATCAGAATCTCTGGGATGCACCTAAAGCTGTGTTGAGGGAAATTGATAGCACTAAATTCCCACATCAAAAAGCTAGAAAGATTTGAAATTGACATCCTAACACCACAACTGAAAGAACTAGAGAACCAAGAGCAAACAAACCCTAAAGCTAGCAGAAGACAAGAAATAACCAAGATCGTAGTGGAACTGAAGGACATAGAGACATGAAAACCCCTTCAAAAAAAAAAATCAATGAATCCAGGAGTTGGTTTTTTCAAAAAAAAAATCAGATAGACCACTAGCTAGACTAATATAGAAGAAAAGAGAGAAGAATCAAATAGACAGAATACAAAAATGATAAAGGGGATATCACCACTGACCCCACAGAAATACAAACAACGATCCGAGAATACTATAAACACCTTAATGCATATAAACTAGAAAATCTAGAAAAAATGGATAAATTCCTGGGTACATACACTTTCCCAAGACTGAACCAGGAAGAAGCTGAATCCCTGAATAGATCAATAACAAATTCTGAAATTGAGGCAGTAATAAATAGCCTACCAACCAAAAAAAGCCCAGGACCAGATATACAGATGTACAGCTGGAACCAGACATATAGCTGGCACCATTTCTCCTGAAACTATTCCAAACAATTGAAAAGAAGGGACTCCTCCTTAACTCATTTTATGAGGCCATCATCATCCTCATACCAGAACCTGGCAGAGATACAACAAAAAAAAAGAAAACTTCAGGCCAATATTCCTGATGGACGTCGATGCAAAAATCTCAATAAAATACTAGCAAACCGAATCCAGCAGCAGACCAAAAAACTTATCCACCATGGTCAAGTCAGCATCATCCCCAGGATGCAAGACTACTTCAACATAAGCAAATCATTAAACATAATTCATCGCATAAACAGAACTAAAGACAAAAACCACATGATTATCTCAATAGGTGCAGAAAAGGCCTTTGAAAAAATTCAGCAGCCCTTCATGCTAAAAACTCTTAATAAACTAGGTATTGATGGAATGTATCTCAAAATAATAAGAGATATTTATGACAAATCCACAGCCAATATCATAGTGAATGGGCAAAACCTGGGAGCATTCCCCTTGAAAACCGGCACAAGACAAGGATGCCCTCTCTCACCACTCCTATTCAAGATAGTATTAGAAGTTCTGGCCAGGGCTATCAGGCAAGGGAAAGAAACAAAAGGGTATTCAGAGAGGAAGAAAGGAAGTCAAATTGTCTCTGTTTGCAGATGACATGATCCTATATCTAGAAAACCTGCAGCTGGATGTGGTGGCTCACACCTGTAATCCCAGCACTTTGGGAGGCCAAGGCAGGTGGATCACCTGAGGACAGGAGTTCAAGACCAGTCTGGCCAACATGGTGAAACCCTGTCTTTACTAAAAATACAAAAATTAGCTGGGCGTGGTGGCAGATGCCTGGCTACTCGGGAGGCTGAGGCACGAGAATTGCTTGAACCCGGGAGGCAGAGGTTGCAGTAAGCTGAGATCATGCCACTGCACTCCAGCCTGGACAACAGAGCAACGCTCAGTCTCAAAAAAAAGAAGAAGAAGAAAGAAAACCCCATTGTCTCAGCCCAAAAGCTTCTCAAGCTGATAAGCAACTTCAGCAAAGTCTCTGGATAAAATCAATGTGCAAAAATTACAAGCATTCCTATACACCAACAAAAGACAAGCAGAGAGCCAAATCATGAATGAACTCCCATTCACAATTGCTACAAGGAGAATAAAATACCTGGGAATACAGCTAACAAGAGAAGTGAAGAATCTCTTCAAGGAGAACTACAAACTACTGCTCAGGGAAATCAGAGAGGACACAAACAAATAGAAAAACATTTCATTCTTATGGATAGGAAGAATCAATATTGTGAAAATGGACGCACTGCCCAAAGTAATTTATAGATTCAATGCTATTTCCATTAAACTACCATTGACATTCTTCATAGAATTAGAAAAAAAAACTATTTTAAAATTCATATGGAATCAAAAAAGAGTCTGAATAATGAAGACAAGCTTAAGCAAAAAGAAAAATACTGGAGACATCACACAGCCCAACTTTAAACTATACTGCAAGACTGCAGTAACCAAAACAGCATGGTAGTGGTACAAAAACAGACACTCAGACCAATGGAACAGATTAGAGAACTCAGAAATAAGACCACACATCTACAACCATCTGATCTTTGACAAACCTGACAAAAACAAGCAATGGGGAAAGGATTCCCTATTTAATAAATGGTGCCAGTAGAACTGGCTAGCCATATGCAGAAAATTGAAACTAGACACCTTCCTTACAGTTTATATAAAAATTGACTCAAAATTGATTAAAGACTTAAATGTAAAACCCAAAACTATAAAAACCCTAGAAAAAAATCTAGGCAATACCATTCAGCTCATAGGCACAGGCAAAGATTTCATGATGAAAATGTCAAAAGTAAAACAGAAAGGGGGCCATACACATCAGGGCCTGTTGGGGGGCATGGGGTGGGGGGAGGGATAGCTTTAGGAGAAATACCTAATGCAGATGACAGATTGATGGGTGCAACAAACCACCATGGCACATGTATACCTATGTAACAAACCTGCACATTCTGCACACATACCCCAGAATTTAAAGTGTAATAATTTTTTAAAAAATGGACAAATGGGATGTAACTAAACTAACGAGCTCTGCAAAAGAAACTATCATCAGAACAAACAAACAACCTACAGAATGGAAGAAAATTTTTTGCAATCTATCCATCTGACAAAGATCTAATAATTAGAATCTACAAGGAACTTGAACAAATTTACAAGAAAAAAAAAACAGCCCCATTAAAAAGTGGGCAAAGAACATGAACAGACACATGCCTCAAAAGAAGACATTTATGTGACCAACAATTATATGAAAAAGAAGTTCAACATCACTGATCATTAGAGAAATGCAAATCAAAACCACATTGAGATACCATCTCACACATCAGAATGACAATTATTAAAAAGTCAAGAAACAACAGATGCTGGCAAGGCTATGGAGAAATAGGAAAACTTTTACACTGTTGGTGGGAATGTAAATTAGTTCAATCATTGTGGAACAGAGTGAGGCAATTCCTCAAAGATCTAGAACCAGGAATACCATTTGACCCAGCAATCTCATACTGGATATATACCCAAAGGGGTAAAAATCATTCTGTTATAAAGATACATGCATGTGTATGTTGACTGCAGTACTATTCCCAATAGCAAAGACATGGAATCAACCCAAATGCCCATTATTGATAGATTGGATAAAGAAAATGTGGTACATATACACCATGAAATACTCTGCAGCCATAAAAAGGAATGAGATCATGTTCTTTGCAGGGACATGGATGGAGCTGGAAACCATTATCCTCAGCAAACTAACACAGGAACAGAAAACCAAACACCACATGTTCTCATTTATAAGTAGGAGCTGAACAATGTGAACACACAGACACATGGAGAGGAACAACACACACTGGGGCCTGTCAGGGTTGGGGTGGGCGAGGGAAGGGAGAGCATCAGGAAAAATAGCTAATGCGTGCTGGGCTTAATACCTAGGTGATGGGTTGATAGGTGCAACAAATCACCATGGCACACGTTTACCTATGTAACAAACCTGCACATCCTGCACATGTACCCTGCAACTTAAAATAAATTACAATTTATTATTTTTAAATTAAAAATTTTTTAAAAAAAGAAAGAAATATCGAAGTCTGGAAAACACCATAACCACAGCCATTCATAATAAACTAGTTAAATATTGGCACACAGATCAAAACAACAAGAAAAAGAATATTGGAAATCATTTCCTAGACTATGGTTGCTCTCTCCAGTGACCACACCTTTCCAAAGCCAAAACAGAGAGGGAGAGAGGAAAAGGGAAAGGAAAGGAAAAGGAAAAGAGAAAGGGAAAGGGAAAGGGAAGGAAGGGAAAGAGAAGGAAACGAAAGGAAAGGAAAGGAAAAGAAAAGGAAAGAAAAGGTTACATGAACTTTTCAACTAGGTATGTAGTTTTAAGGTTAACGTTTTTTTGATCGCAAGGGAAGGGAAGGGGAAGGGGAAGGGGAAGGGGATATATGAACTTTTCAACTAGGCATGTAGTTTTAAGGTTAACATTTTTCTGATCCCCAGTGTTGTCTATTGTCTCCAGTTTGCATTTTTCAGTCTTAGATTATTTGTGTAAAAGCATTCAGTAGGCAATTCAGTAAATATGTGGCCTTTTGGTATGTGTATCAATACAAATGGG
Source organism: Gorilla gorilla gorilla (assembly GCF_029281585.2). Taxonomy (NCBI): domain Eukaryota; kingdom Metazoa; phylum Chordata; class Mammalia; order Primates; family Hominidae; genus Gorilla; species Gorilla gorilla. Next base: position 97,695,354 of record NC_073235.2, read on the forward strand.
GGCAATAATAACTAGTTATGAGAAATTCAGCCACTCTGCAATGCTGACCACAGTAATAGATTCCTTTCCAGGAATGTATGTAATCTTGCATCAAAAACATTGCTTTTTGACATGCATAAAATATAGTTTAATTTATAATAGTTTTATTAGTCATTGGATCTTTACTCATTTTTTCCAATACTTCCCAGGATAAGAAATGTCACTTACATGTGTGATAAAAAAGAATCTAATTGAGACCCATTCCCTAATCACATCCCCTGCAAACTATACTTTACTTATGATCTATTAATTAATAAAACTTTAGCGCCTTCATTTAAGTTGATGTTCCAATGGACATCTGAGAGTCTCTATTGGTAAATGGAATAGGGAGGGCTTGATGCGAGATGGATAATAAAATTGGTTTTCAAAAGATAGACCTAACTATATGAGATCTAGACAGCTGATGAGGGAAGAGTGGGTCTTAAGAGGGCAACATTACCTGTGATTGACTCCAAGTCACCAAATATTCTAATATAGTTTACAAGTTTCAGAAAATCACTTTGGAGTAGTAAGTCAAACAATTAGCAGTTATGATATGAAAAAGAAAAAAGAAGTTGCTGAGAAAATAAACACAATGGGAATGGAAGTTGAGGACCTATTTTAGGTAGAATAGTCAGGACTACATTTTTGAAAAGGTAACATGTAGATTGAGACCAGAGGATTCAGTGGTGTCAGTCATGAGAGATGCAGGAGTGAGAGAGAAAATACATGGGCAAAGTCTCTGAGCCTGAGAAGAACTTGGTATAGTTGAAGAAGTAAAAGCAACCCAAAATGTCAGGAGCACAGTAAGCAAGAGGAAGAGGGAGCAAGGCTGGCATGGTCTTTTCAAAACCTAAAAAGTTCTTTAATCCTAAAGACTGGATTGGAAAGGACAAAGAATAAATATAGGAAGGTGTTGCACTATTCATAATGGGAGAGGATGCTGACCTAAAGAAGGCGCTATGGAACGAATATTTGTGCCCCCTCAAATTCACATGTTAAAACCTATTCCCCAGTGTGATGGTATTGCAGATGGGGACTTTGGTGATTTGATCACAAGGAGTCCTCATGAATGAAATAAGTATTCTTATAAAAGAGATCCCAGAGAGCTCCCTTGCCCCTTCCATCATGTGAAGACACAGAAGAAGACAACAGTCAGTAATCCAGGAGGGGGCCCTGATCAGACACCAAATTTGCCAATGCCTTGATCTTGGACTTCCCACTCTTCAGAACTGTAAGAAAATTTTTTTATTGTTTCTAGGCCACCAGTCTATGGTATTTTTATTATAGCGGTCTATATGGACTAAGACAGAAAAAAAAGTTAGCAAATAAAGCTGGTTATGTTGGAGACATGTTTGGGAGAAAGACTGAATAGGCTGAACTGATAGATTGGATGAGGGGTATAAGAGAAAGGGAGAAATCAAGGATCACACTTATATTTCTGGCTTGAGCAATTGAGAGGATGATGGAGGTAGATTACTAAAAGGGGAAAAACTATTAAAGTGGGTAGTGTTAATGGAATGAAAATGTAGAGGGGAAAATCAAGAATCTTCAAATGTGTTGTGTTTTGGGAACTGGTGCAACCTCCAGTGTGGCTGCTGGTAGACAATTTCATATGCAAGTCAGTAATTCAGAGGAAACGCTAGGGGTGGAAGTCAAAATCTCTTCGGTCTTATGTCCAGACACACATTGCACACATGTGCAAGAGGACATGGAGGCTCTGTATTAAAAGGGTGATATTTGTAGGTGACTTTTTCTGCAATCAAAGCCATATGCTGACATTTTCAGACACTCCTTTCTTCTTCTCTCTATCCAATAGCACTAAAACAATGAAGGTACATTTGCAAAGACCAGCTATGCCTCTCTGTGTCTCTCCTCCCTCTCTCTCTCTCTGCCTCTTTCATTCTCTCCCTCACATTCCCTTCCTCTTTCCCACTCCTCTTCTTGATTCCCCAGTTCCCTCCCCTCTACCTTCATTTGGTTTATTTCTATGCATAGCTCAATAATAAAATCTGAATATTAGTTTTGAGCAATTTGTAAGTGAGCAGGCCTTACCCACCCACGGCCTGGTTCCATATGTAGCTATTAAACCTAACTGATTGAGGAAAAACGTGGCCACAACTAACTAGAGTTCTCTATACTGTCATTGAGGACCCAAGACCAGCTAAGGATAAAATGTAACTTTCCTCCTATATGTCCTTTTAACTTGTGAATATAGCACCCCCTAGGAAAGGATGACTGTGATCTAGGGTAAATTCTAGATACACTGGATGACCCAATGTCAGCATCACTACTGATAAAGCTCAAATTTCTTCATTTAGTCTCATACTGTAACTGTCAGTTGGTTGCCTACTTTGCTAATTGACTTTCAGAATTTAATAATTAAGACATTCACTGTATGTATAATATACTGTCCTTCTAGACTGTACTCTTCTGATTCCCTTTAACTTGAAACAGATCCAGTCACCAGCTTCCAGGCTGCAGCACATCTCAGCTGTGGAGTTTTGTAAATGCTCTAGCAATTGAAGTGTATCTTCACTATTGAATGGCATCCCTCATCTGTAAAGTCATTTACAAACTTTACTGATCAAGCTGTACATTTCTGAGTTGGAATTTAATCTACAGAGCCCTTTGCAAAATGAGCAGAATCCTTTACTAATCATGGGCAATGGTAGAATTTATTCAGCCTTTGGTAATTTGCATTATTTGCTTATTACACCCTTTGGTTTCTGCTGCAGACTGCTGTGTGTGCTGAGTTGCTGAAGCTGGGAAGTCACTCATCATATCCTACTCCCGAGGTAAGAGCATTTTGGTTGTGGAAGAAATGTCTTCTTAATGTGAAAATATCACTGTTCATGCATGCACATATTCTCTGTCTATGTCCACATGATGCCATACTGTGAGTTCTGCCTGTACACCAACTCATAAAATTCTATGAAGTTATGATGTTCCAAAACATTAAACCAAAAGCAAACATTACTCCATTTAGCCACAGACACTGTATGGCTCCCCTCAGCCTAACACCGCAAACACTGTTTGCATTCGATGGTCCGTGTTCCCTAATGCTAATTAAATTGTTCCTATGCTACGTTTTACTGCTCTTACCCTAAAAACAGTATTGTCAATTAATTAAACAGTATGATATGTTTAATTATTTTAATCAATCGTACATGCCATTTTATGATTTCTTCTCCAAAAAATATTTTATTTCAACTAAAACATAGAGAATCAATGAGTCAAAATGCCATGAATTAAAGAAATGCGAAATGCAAGCACAAATTTTTATTTCTGGTTAGCAACCCTAGATAATCTGCAACAGATAATTACGATACAATGAATCAGAGCATTGTTTTAAAAAAATAAACTGCACTGCCTTAAAACTCTGGAAAATGCATTATTTCATATGGCGAATGAATAAACTCTTGGAGGAAGGATTATATTCACATCCATTAGTATCTGAACCAACATCTAGACTTGTCAGGAAGATCAATATACTTGGTTTGTGTTTGCATCACAGAATAGCAGGAGGGCTTTTAGCTGGATAATACCTAGAGTTTAATCCTGGTGTATCAGAAGATAAAGCACTCAATTGTCCAAGAGATTATAAAGTGTATGTATTAGTACCTTGTAGACATTAACAATATAGACATTAGACCAGATAAGAGAATATGTACAATCTTGAGCACAAAAATATAATACTGGGTGACTCATTTATGCTTGTTGAAGATTTTTCTCAAGAAAGCACATAAAAATGACTAAGGTTGCCTACAGTATGCAGGCAAGAAAATATATAGCCCAGTTATAAAGTCAGGAAATATGTTCTATATTAACAAATTCACTCCTCCATCCATAAATTTTATGCAAGGAAGATTAAATAATTCCAACATGACAGAACTTGTTAAAAATAAAAGGTATATAAATCTTCACCTTCTTTTTTAAACTAATCTCCACATTCGTCCGGGAAAGATCAGGACCAACAATAATTGCCCCATTTATGGCTCTCCTACATACATGTTTCCAATTTGTCTACTGAGAAATAAATGTTCTAGAAATCAGATCAAGTTATAAAAACTATTGAATATCACAATTGGATCCTTAAATGTTTTGAGGTCTGCAGCATCTAACAGACCTTTGGAAAATCTATTTCTAAAAAGAACTTTTGAAGATTTTGATAAATGTATTTTTTCTTTTACTCTCATTTTGTTTTATTCCTGGGCAGATTTCTCTGGTTTTCAGGACACCCCATTGATTTCAAAAGCTGCTTCACAGGGGCCTTCCTAGGAGTGTTCCAAGAATCTGGCAAATGTTAAGAAGAAAGGTTTTAATTTCAAAAATGTGATTCAAATTATTTATGTTTAATCACTTTTATAAAATAATCATTGATATATTGTGGGGAATGAGATATTTCAGAAAAATTCAAAAGAACATTTGAAAAATGTGTGGCACCTTTTATTATTTAGTTGTTTTCTAGATAATTTTTACAGTGTACACCCCAGTGGGGACATGCTCACAAAATCTATCTCACTATTAGATTTTTGCCAGATACAATAGAGCAGAAAGACAGCTCAGATGAAATTGGACAGGCAGAGTAAAAACTGAAGCAAAACTATTCCAAGTTTAAAGATTTATTCACTTAGCATTGAGTTCCTGCTGGGGAATAACTTGCTGATTTGCCTTGAAGTAACTACAGCTCGTCCTGAAACATGAACAACCTGCATGTCACTGGCCTATGTGACAGGCCTTTGCAGGACAATCTGTGAATGTTACAATAATCTATAGAGTTTTCTTTTTATGTAAGCACTCTCTCTAATTCCTTGAGGACTACCCAAGATGGTACTTAGCATTAAACTCAGGCCCTACTCCTTGGTTTCCTTTCTAGCCACTAACAAGAAGGACAAAGATGAGTGACAGCCCATGGGTTATACAGCAAACTTACTTAAGCTAAGGTTGTAACCAGTAATTATTTATTAATTTAGACTTGGGGAGCATAAAATGGGGTCATGAGGGAAAAAACTGGGTGCTTGCTTAGGATGCTTTTGCATAAGAAGATTATCCCATCACCAACACAAAAAATATTGGGTGCCTTGGGGAGAGCTAGCCTGCTGCTTTACGTGAAGAGCATGTCCCTGGGAGATCTGGCACTAGCCAATGGGATCAAAACAGAAATTCAGAACACAAGTGCTGGGAAATAGCCCAGCAGATGACAAACAACTAAAACTCTTGTGTGATAACATACTAATAGTCATGGCAGCATTAGGTTTGCCCTATCTTAATGTCAACTTTGCCCCCACAGCATGGCTTAGCAAAAGTGTTGAAAATTACAGCAGCCCCTCTATTTGAAAATACCTGGCAAAGGTCAGGAAAGACGGGGATATCTAGGCTGAAGATAATGCATTTTACAGTGGGAAGTCTTGTAGTATGCATGATTTGATTCCTCTGACCAATCATTTTAGAGTTGAAATTGATAAATTTGTTATCTTTTCATTGAGTGTCTTCTATTCGCTAGCAGTGAATCTTATAATCAGTGACGTTATAGTATAAAACCATTTTAAAGTATCATATTGTAGAATGGATCTTCTTCACCTGGGGTTCATGAACTTGAATGAAAAGAAAAAAATACTGACATCCTTATTTTCGCAAACCCTTAGCTGAAATTTCAAATATGAATGGAAAACAAGCCACATTTGTAGTAGCAGCACTTGTGACATTGTTAGTATTAGAAATAACAGGTATTTTTGTATCACATTATCGTTTTCACAGATAACACATATAACCATTACTATTTTGAATTGGTGGTTATTAGACCTATTAGGAGATTATAGATAATCATAGATAATAAAATGTTAATTGTGGCCAGGTGCGGTGGCTCATGCCTATAATCCCAGCACTGTGGGAGGCCGAGGTGGGCAGGTTGCCTGAGGTCAGGAGTTCGAGATCAGCCTGACCAACATGGTGAAACCCCATTTCTACTAAAAATACAAACATTAGCTGGGTGTGGTGGCAGGTGCCTGTAATCCCAGCTACTCGGGAGGCTGAGGCAGGAGAATCACTTGAACCCGGGAGGCAGAGGTTGCAGTAAGCCAAGATTGCGCCATTGCACTCCAGCCTGGGTGACAAGAGGGAGACTTCGTCTCAAAAAAAAAAAAAAAAAAAAAAAGAAGTTAATTGTTATGATGTCACAAAATGTTTATATTTTAATATAATTATTTTAATCTTAGGTATTTTTTATAAGTTTAAAAACATTACTCTAAGAAGGGGGCCCATGAGCATATTAGTTTTTAGGGCTGCCATAACAAAGTATCACAAACCAGGTGGCTTAAATGACAGAAATTTATCTCCCAGGTCTGGAGACTAGAAACCTTAGATCACAGTGTCAGCAAGATTGGTTCCATCTGAGAGCTGGGAGGAAAAAATCTGCCCTGTTCCTCTTCTCTGGCTTCTTGTGGTTTTCTAGCAATATTTGGTACTCCCTGGCTTACAGAAGCATCATTCTAATCTCTATTACCATTGTGATCTCTGTCTGTACCTTACCTTCACCTGGTATCCTCATTTGTATGTGTGTCTGTCTCCAAACTTCCCCTTTTTGTAAAGACACTGGTATAATGGATTAGAGCCCATCCTAATGACCTCAATTTGGCTTTTATCTCCAAATAAGGGCACATTCTGAGATGATGGAGATTAGGACTCTAAAATATCTTCTTGGGGGAATCATAATTCAACCCATAATAACAGGCTTCAACAGACTGCGAGAGCAACCCCTGTTACAAAAAAGGTTAAGAATCCTATTATAGAAGAATATTCAATGTAAGAAAATATTTTAATACATTCAAATGAGAAAAAATAATATAAAAACCATAGTTAGTTTATAATATTATTTTTCTTATGCATATATATATTTTCTTATAGTTCTTTCTTACATAAGAAAAAGGCTGGAAGACTATACAACAAAAATATATATCAGCAAGTTTTCTTTGAAGGGTGAGATTGAGGACCAAGGAGATATGGGTGAGGTTTACTTTCTCCTTTGTGCTCTTCTGAAATTTTCAAATGTTCTTTATGTCAGCATTTCAAGTGGTCTGTATATCTAAAAGAAGGTGTCACATAATAAAAATATCTTTAAAGGTTTTAGATATGAAAGTATCTCCACTCTGTGAGCCTTAATTAAAACCTAAAATTCTACCTTAAATGGTTCCATCTCTTTAAATGCATTCTACCCTAAGTATATGGAAAACGAATAACTTTTCTCCTCATGGTTTCCAAAAGGTAGGTTTTATTAAATACATAGAAAAAACTGTTACCATTGTGATATGGTTTGGCTCTGTGTCCACACCCAAATCTCATGTTGAATTATAATCC